>NW_013672760.1:29337-38573 GCF_000517525.1 Limulus polyphemus
TGAGTATTTCATAATTCAGTTTAAGGCTTAAAAGCACTGTAATCAAGTTAACAACATGAAGTGTAGTATGTATTATCCAGCAGAGTTGGGAATAACTATACAGACTTTAAGCAGAGTGACATTCTTAACTTTTATTAATAATAACTAGTTTATAAATGGTAATTTTAGCCAAGAGAATGCCCAATGAATGGTATTAGTCAACTTTTTAGCTGCTTCTAGTAAATTTCTGGTACTTACATTTTTAAAGCAAAACGTATTCCAGAGTTAACTGTAGATAGGCGATTCACTAATATAATTGAAACTTTCTAAAAATTTGGATTATCTGAGCAAGTGTAACAGGAAGTTATAGATATGTACAAACTCAAACATTGTAGCTTAGACAAAAATAAAGTATTATTATTTTGGGATACAAACTCAAACATTTTGATATACAAAGTGCTAATGTGAAGCAGTGTTTCAATCTCTCTCACTTAGATGCCTGAATTAGTTGGAAGATAAACATTGTTTTAGGCTGCAAATATACACTTTCATTGTAAAGTGTCATATGACTCAAAGAATAGATAAATAAACATTTGCACTAAACTACTATAAGATATTTTGCTACTAACACTGTTCTATAATATTTTTACCAAGTATTCTGTACTGGTGTTCTTAAGGGTTTTTGAAACAGGATATATGAATATCAGTCACTAGACAATTAATAAAAACATGACTGGTTATAGGATAGTGATATTTTCCTCTTCTAAGTAGTAATAAACTAAATGATAACATGCTCTTGTATGAGAGCAATTTCCATGTTGTGCTATAGAAAGAAAAAAGTTTTAATTTGAAAATAATAGTATATATTTTCACTTTCAAACTGGCATTGAACATAGTGCTGATGGAAATTTTCCCAGCAAAAGGTTGGAAGAAATTTTACACCACTTAAATAATTAGTGGGAAGAGATTTATTCCCAAACCAAAGATAAATCCCATAAATTGAAGCATGCCAATTATGAACAATCTTACAACAGAACATTGAAGAGTGCACAAGTTAGATGAATTTAAAAGAACAATGGCTTCTGAGGACCAGGGTCACGACTTATGAAGTGCAAAGGAGCTTTTGAAGAAACATCAGGTAAGAAATTTATGAACTATTTTTTTATAACTTACCTCTATCTGATATAAGCACAGCAAGTACTTTGGTAAATATTACAATCTACTAAATTGAAATAAATAGTAGTAATATTGTATGGAGTAGTTGTAAAATTTCTGAAACAGTTCAATAATCATCACATTTGACTGTTCACAAATAGTGTTCAGTAGAAGATATAGGTTGACCCTATGGTACAGCTCTAGATTTTGGAGTTGGCCAGTCAGGTTTGAACTTTCCGAAATTTAACTTAAGCTATAAGTGAATTAGAAGAGTGACTGTCACTTACTTAACATGGAAGGTAGGTGGTAGTGTGATGCTGACTGGTTGCTTTCCCTCTGGTCAGTAGTTCAAAATTAGGGACAGGAGTCAGATAACCTTAGTAGCTTTGCCATAAATTCAAAAACAAAAGGTATTCACTAGGTTTAACAGTTTATTCTTTAATTGTAATATTTGGAAAATTATCAAGTTTTGTATTTGTTATCATATTTGAATTAAAAATGACCATTCACCATTGAGTACATTAGTCCAATGTTGGACCTTTAAAATATTTACTCATTGGTACTTATTCAGATAAAATATCAAAAACCTTATATTTAACGTTATTATGACTTTAATAATTTTTTTGCACCATTACAAAGTCATGTCAGTAATTTTTGTTGTATTTTTTGTGAAATCTAGATATTAGAGACAGAACCTGCAGTACAGAAAACAAAATGCAGGAGGTAATTAACCTTGGACAAGAAATGGCTCGATAAGGACACCTTGATGCTCGCTATATTTTTAAGTTAAAGGCTGCTAAAGAAGTTAGAAACAGGTAAGTGTGATGTTTAATTATTCATGGATTTTAAAGGTAACAATGCTGTAATTATTGTTCAGACAAATTACAAAAGTTATGTTGAAATCAAAAGTTACTAAAGAAAATAATGTAATGTAATGCATGGTTAATAAGGTAGAGTGAATGACCAGATCATAAAAAATTTAAAACAACTGAAAATTAATTTTGTTGTTTCATGGATCATCCAATTTAGAAATTTCTGTAAGAGAAAGACATTACCAGCTTGAGGAATCCAAAACATACCATCTGCTGACACTTATAAGTTATAGCTATTCCTTGACTTCCAGGGTTTTAACTTTGCTCATATAAGCATTGGTACAATTTTTTCTCGCTTGCTCCAGTCTTTTATATCCCACTCAGTTGCCCATGGTGATATACTATCCACCTAAGTCCAGTTGACTTTCAATCTACTCCTTCTTTGATGGGTAAAAGGTCTGAGGGTGACTACATAGTTTTTCATCCTTCACCTGATATTGCTGTTTATGTTGAGAGAGTTACTGCTCAATTACATCATTGGATAGATATACCTTGTCCACCTCGTTTGTCAAAATAGCATGATTTGGCTTACCACCGCTAGGTGGACGTATATTTCGATTCCACAAACTAGATCTTCTTTTGGATATGTGGAGTTTCAGACTAGACCCTGTGATCACTTTGTACAGATCACAAATTCTTGGATTCACTTGACCCTCACTCCTGTTCTGATATTTTTCTAACTCCCCCCCAAAAAATTATTTGTCTGAAGCCTATCAGTGGTCCCCACATCAATTTGAGGACGACTTTGGTTTATTGCTGACTTCTACCTTGGTAAGATTGTCAGCTTCTGCTCTTTCTTTGGTTTCCTGTTTTGTATGTTGTTGGTATTTATTGGGTAGAGATGTTGGTTATGTGAGACTCCTTTCTTTGTCTCTTGATATTTGCAGCATCCCAGAAGTGTTGGAATCACGAATTGATGTTACCCATTTGCTTTTTTCCTTGTTGTTGTTGGCCTCTAAACTTTTTTTGGCTCCTGCTGGAAGTAATGGCGTGACTGTTCATCGTGTGTTCCGACCTCTAGCTTCTGTTCATCGCTCTATGGATAGATTCTGTTCTTAGTTTCATGGCTCCTCTGCTCGGGCAGACCATCGCCAATTGTGACGGGAAGTGCCCTTAGGGCTGGTCATTGGAGCTTCGACTATACTGTCAATTACACCAAATTTAATTAATCGAGGATTGCAGGAGCAAGTGGAGCTTACAAGTCACTAACTCGAGGTAATTAATGGTCAGTCTAAAGAAACGAATTCTGAGGCTGATATTTAACAGTAGTTAACATTTAACAGTTCGTTAACTATTAACAGTCTAATTCTCGCTTCCAAGTTGAACACTATTGAACATTACAGTTCAAGATTAAAATAATTCACTCTGTTATAATTATTTACTTCCTTTATATGGTTACTTTACTATCTACATTAATTGGCTAAGAGAGATAGCAATTTTGTACTTACAACAAGATCGGACTGGTGTATCTCTGTAGATTAGAAACCTTCAGATTCATGGCTATTTGAAGAATCTTGTTCGGAACTATTACTAGCTCTTTGGAGAACTTGATTTTTAGCTCCAGAGATGAGTTTATATACCATATTTTCTTGCATCCTTTCAATTTTCCAAATAATATTCCTGACTACCTGCAAGTAGTCCTGACACTTTATTAGCTAATTTCCGCAACTCATCAGGCATTTCCAAAATAAGAACCAAAACTCTCAATATAATTGTTTTCTGTGATGGTGATTGCTTCGGTTGTCTTCTCACGTGTACTACTGCAACAGGCTGAGTTAACGAATCTTACCTCAAAGTGCCGATTTTAGATGCTATCATAAACTTTTTAGTGGCCTTTACTGTGCTACCAGATCGGCGTCAGTAAGTTATCACTGTCAAGCTAGTGACTAGCGTTTTTCTGAGCGTCCTTACTGCTTCATTTTTTATAACTCCTAACTCGTGATTCTCAATACTAACTAATCAGCTAACTGTACTTTGCCTAGTTTTTGACCCAATTTCGTAATACTGGCGTCCTTTACTTATGACATTTCTTCATGTGTATGTACCACACTCAGAAACTTAAGTTTCTTTCTTAAACATAAAAGACTGAAGCAATTGTAAAATTCCCTCAAAAACATCCAGTTCCTTCACAAAGGCATCAGTGACTATCCTATGTGGGTGTGGGGTCTGTGGGAGTGAAGTTACAACGATTGAAGGACACATGGAATTACTTCACCACAGATCCATGGCATTGGGTTGGTCATTTCGTTAACTTCTCCACCTTCATTATCCTCCCAACCTATCTCACCCCAACAGATCCGTGGAGTGTGAATCTTCGTTCCAAGGCTGTCAGAGAGTTATTGGTCAAGGGGTGGTAGAGAGAGTCAATCCCATTCTTCTGAGATTTTATTCCCGTTTATTTGTTGTGCCCATAAAGACAGGAGGTTGGCAGCCTATTATCGATCTTTCTCGTCTCAACCAATTCTTAAATCCTCTAAGGTTCACAATGGAATATTTTCTGAACCTATGTTGGCATTCTTCACCAGGTATGTGGATGACCAAGTTCAATATTGCTGATGCATATCTCCACATTCTCATAGTGAATTCATCATGCCACTGTCTACATTTTGTGCACAGGGGTCAGGTTCTACTGTTCAGGTATCTACCCTTTGGCTTAGCATCTGCACCATATGTTTTCTGCAGAATTGTAAGTTTTTCTTGTCAACTTCATACTTTGGGCCTGTGCACACTCCATTATCTGGACGACTGTTTACTTCTCGCCCCATCTCCTTAGTTGGCAGAACAACACACCCAAATTCTCCTTTCAGAAGCCACCAAGCCTGGTTTTCTTATCAGATCTGAGAATTCCATTCTCTTGCTGACTTATAATATTGTCCATCTGGATGTCTTTTTCAACATGCTTTAAGTCGGGCTCAACCAACTCCCATCCGGCTGCAGGCTATGGAACGAGCAGCTAGGTTTTTACATGGATGGTTCTATCTCCTTTGGGGATGTGGGCATCCCTGGAATCTCAGATTCCTTTGGGATTAGCAACATGCAGTCCCTTCAGTGGTCACTGCATGACCAGTGGATCAGGAATTTTGATCTGTTGGATTATCCAGTCTCCTTCATCAGGAGCAATATCTTGGTTCTCAAGTGGTAGTTGGATCAGATCAACACTACCATCAGTATTCCTATACTTCCCCCTGGTCCCAAGTTTGATTTCTTTACAGATGCCTCACTTCAGGGATGTGGTGCAAGAATTCCAGGGTCTAGGGATGGAAGACGAATCTTCCTTCCACATCAATAATTTAGAACTTCTTGCTGTCCAACAGGCAATGGTTCAAGGTCCAGATCTATTTCGCGGGAAAATCGTCATGATTCATTCTGTCAATTCCATTTCCCATCCTGGGGGGCACGTGTTCTCGGGACCTTTGTTTTCAAACTTTGGATATTCTCTACTGGACTCACTCCCATCATATCAGCCTTCTGACTTGCCATGTTCTAGGGGTGATTAATTTCATAGCAGATCACCTGTCTTGGTCCAATCAAATTCTCCCGACCAAATGGATGCTCTATTGTAAGGTTTTCTGGTGGATATTCTCTCAGTTCAGGACTCTGATGATCAATGCGCTCATTGAAACTCTCAAATACAGCCATTTTTATTTTCCAGTACTTCATCCTCGTGACTTTGTCGATGGATGCATTCAGTCAAGATTGGATGGGATTGCACCTCTATGCCTTTCCCCCAATTCGTCTATTCCTCAGAGTTCTGGCTATGATTCAATCCTCTACTTGAGAGCTATTGGTAGCCCCAGATTGGCCAGCCCAACTATGGTTTCTTCTTCTACAGTATCTTCAAGAGGGTCCGCCTCTTCCTCTTTGGCTATCTCTGTTGAGGCAATCTTGATCTAACATTCTGCACCCAAACTTCCCAAGCTCAAACTTCATGTATGGAGGTTATGCAGTCCTTTGCATGGCATCAGAGTTTAACTTCTAAAGTTGCCTTGTATGTGTCTCAATCTATCAGTGGACCCACAATGGCCATTTATCAATGGAAATGACACACTTATAGCCAATTGTGGCTCACGAGGAAATTTAGCCCACTTCACCCAAACATTTCCACCATATCTTGTTTTTTATTCGGGTTTAGCTTCATATACTGTCACTTTGTATGAGGCAGCTTTATCCACTACTTTTCTTTATTCTAAACATCAGATAATATAATATAATATTTGTGGTATTGATGCACAGATGACAATTGGACACAGTTATTCAACCAATACCTGACGGCATCTGGAATTGTACATCAGGTCTGCAGTAGGAAGAACTTCAATGTGATAGACAACTAGCATGGTCACAGGATGTACAGTGCAGATTTTAAGACTAAGTATATCTGGTCAGGCACCACTTGCCACAGAGCAGGATTCGAAACATATGTAGCAAAAGGCCCATGTATAAAATAATATAAACAAATGGAGTAGTTCACATACCTGCCCTGATGATGTCCACCCAGGGAATATGAACAAGGTAAGATGATGGATCTGATGGGGGAAAAAACATGAAAAAGACGACAAACATTCAGGGGAAGGGAAGAATATGCAGGTGAAAGGACTGGCAAATCCAACCTGTAAGGGGAATGGGAGAAAAGTCACAGAAAAAGTCGGATACCAATGAAGAAACAAACAGACCCAGGAACCAAAGAAGGATGCAGTGCATGTCATATGCCATCTAAGAGCCCTGACCAGGCAAAAGAGCATGTCAGGATTGGAATGGTCCTAAAGGTGGGAGATAGGAAGAAGGGTATGAGGAGGGAAATCAAGATTACTCTCCCGAGCATCCAAAGTCTTGGGCATAAGGGAATAGTCAAGAACTATGGAACAAAACATAGCGAATCCTGATCATAAACATTCCGGAAAGACAGTGACCATGTGCCAACAATATAAGGAACAGGGATGGCAAAGAAAATTAATATAATGAACATGATGACAAAGGTTGAAGTGGAAGACAAGTAAGAACATGAAGGATAACATTGAAGTTCCAATCTTGGAGAGGAAGGGGGAGGACGAGCAATGGAGAATGAGCAAAATAACATATGAGATTGGAGCACAGAAGCCAATTCGGTAAACCGAAAAGTGGAAGACAAAGGTACCCTATAACCAACGGCATAAGAAACTGATAGGTCCCAGTCATAAAACCAAGTGAAAATGGACAGCAAAGAGGAATAGTAGGAAGGGAAGGAAGATAACCTCAGCATATAGACCAACAGTGTTAAGTATACCACCTACACTGGTAAACCAATAAAGAGGAAGGAGGACTGGACGGGAGACCCAAGGGAGCTAAATGTCTGGAAAGTCCCGATCTTCAGGCAAGTGATTAGACAAAAGCCACAAGTGAAGAAAGAGTGCATGTATGAATGGATGATGCACACCGGGGTGTGGCTGACAAAGGAGTGTGGGAGATGAAGACAGAAGAAGAGGAGGAGACACCAAAAGCCATTGCATAAGTGGAAACCACAAAACCATGTTAGAGCTAGCCAATACAGTGCCACCAGCAGAACTTGATATGGAGTGCTCTGAACTATTGATAGGACATGAGGAAAAAAATGAAGATGTGGATATGCATAAAGGTCCAATCTTGACTAAAAGCACCCACTACTCCTGCCAATAGATGATGAACAGGAGACCAAAAATGAGGAATGTATGTATAGAGATAAGAGGCAAAAGCATCTAAAGCAGGGACACCCCAAAGCTTACACAACTCCTGAAAAACAAAAGGATCCAAAGACTAACCCATCATATGGACTGATCCGTGACCAGTTTCAGGACATCCTTAATATTACATGCCAACAAAGTGATATTATGGCAGAGGGCTTAATACAGAAGATCCAAAATACAAAAATAAAGGTATCTTCACCAGTTGCCCCAATGCGTAGTGATGTAGGACACTACCATATAACTGTTAGAGTGAATCGTCTTCAAGAGCCAGTAGGAAGGTAATTACTGCCTGATGAACAGCAAGAAGGTCCAAGAAGTATTAGTTGAAGCTTTAGGACAGTATTACTAAATTTAAGAAAAAAATTAAACCTCACCTATCAAAGTGAGATCTTGAACCTGAGAGAGAGAGAGGGAATTAACAAAGAGATAATACGATTATATTACTACAACACTATATTCTTAGGATGCGTTTGCCATGTATGTCACTGCTGGACAATCCCATTGCAACATAAGGGAGGTTATAACCTCAGAATATCACCTGATCCGTCATAGCAGAACACTGCTTATGACATTCTTGCATGATGTACAGCACTGCAGCCATACTACTCATGAATAGAACAGGTGGTTATCTTTAGAGAATAACAAAGGAATATTAGCAGCTAGAATGAAATGAATTTACCAACTTTCTTCACCATGTTTTATGTGATACCTGCACCTACTCAGAAATAACTGATAAATTCATGTGAATATTATGTTAATTAAAGAAGATAGAAAGGCATGATATATTTATATACCATTGTAATATTCATAATCTTAAGTCATATTTAATTTTTTGTTTAATGTTTCTTAGTATATGAGTGCCTAATATGTGTAAAATGCAGAAAAATACAAAACTTTGTAGCATATTACACCTGTACACATGATCAATGTGTGGTTTGTAAATGTCAGTATCAGTAAATAAAAGAAGAAAATTTTACAATTCATACATTTCTTTGAACAACTATTTATTAAATGGTTATTATTTAAGAGGTTTGAAAACATTTAGTTAATAAAAACAATTGCTACACTAAAAAAAAGTTTAAACCAACTACTTAAATAACAGCAAAACTGACAGATGGGAATCAGTCACAGAAAAATTATAAAACAATAAGTATGTATGTGTAAAAACAAAGGGTAATTAACAAAAATGAAATGCATAACTCAGGATTTGATTTATCATAAATAAATCATCTAAAATATTTTCCTAAAAACTCATCAGATCAAATGCATTTTTGCAATCATGGTTATAGGGCCATTCCCACGTCACCAAGACCAAAGAAGGCCCGCTAAGTGCGCAGCAACGTCAAAGTGATGCTGACTGTTTTCTTTGACTCCCGCGGTGTGGTACACCACAGGTACGCACCACAGGGTCAAACAATCACCAAAGAGTACTACAGGGATGTCCTCCGTCGCCTACGTGATGCTGTGCGGCACAAGAGACCGGAGTTGTGGTCAACAGGAAATTGGCGCCTCCATCACGACAATGCTCCACCAT
>NW_013672760.1:39211-40665 GCF_000517525.1 Limulus polyphemus
ATACCTTCATTTCTATTTAATACTACATGAGAAGACAACTCAGGAGACTTCCCTTTGGTCTTCCTGGGTTTACACAACCACATCTTGTCTCCTGGTACAAAGCTGACTTCAGTAGATCTCTTATCATAACATAGCTTCATGGAATCAGCAGACGTTTTCAAGTTTGAATGCATTTGATGGTGAATTGGGTACAGATAACACTTTCACGAACATTTTCAGGCAACTCTTCGTAAAGTGGGCATCCTGTTATTAGGTCCACTGGCAACCGAAGTTCCCGACCAAACATCAGCTTTGATGGAGTGTATCCAGTTGCTTCATGCTCTGCTGTTCTATAGGCCATCAACAGTGGAGGGAGTAAGACATTCCAGTCATTTTGGCGGCTATTACAAAACTTTGCCAATTCCTGTCCCAGTGTCCAGTTGTACTTTTCTACCATCCCATTAGACTATGGGTGAAGTGGCGTTGTTCTGGTCTTTCGTATGCCAAACAACTTGCAGTATTCACGGAACTCAGATGATTCAAAGTTACGGCCTTGATCTGAATGCAGTTCGTATGGCATACGAAATCTGAAAAAGAAATCACTAATAGCCAAAGCTACAGTTGTAGCTTCCTGATTTGGTATTGCATATGACTCAGGCCACTTGGTGAAATAATCCATCACCACACAAATGTACCTGTTTCCAGCACGAGTTTGGGGCAAAGGACCAGCAGTGTCAACGGCTACTCTTTCCATTGGTGCACCAACTTGATATAACTTCATTGGAGCACGTTCCTTATGCTTGGGTCCCCTTTTAGCACAACATGTACTACATGTCCTGCATCATTCTTCCACATCTTGCCTCACACATATCCAGTAAAATCTCTGTCGTAGGTGACTCAACGTCTTCTTAACTCCGAGATGTCCTCCTGTTAAACTATCATGGGATGGACGCAGCACAACTTCCCGTAACTTCCTCGGTATAACCGTTTGCCAGGTCGTCACTTTCCCATCTGCAGTTTCTCATCTCTGGGCAAGAATAGCATCTTCGAGCTTCAACTGGTCCCATTGTGCCCAATAGTTCTTTATCACAGGGCTTAAGCTAGACACCTTCTCCCAAGCAGAGTGCAAAACACTTATTTCTAGAAAACCAATTATTGGCTTGAAATATTGGTCGTTCTCCTGTTCTGCTTTAATATCTATACTTGGTTCTGCTTCACCATCATCAACTCATTCAGTCACTTTGACTTCAGCTTCATGGCACCTGGTTAGTTCAACCTCTCTTTTGCAGCAATATCTGCAGTAATTTTTATAGAGTCTCCGGCTCAGTCCGTCGGCATTTCCATGATATTTTCCTTCATTGTATTCAATATCATAATTGGTCTATCTTTCTGATCCAATGTGCCAGTTGTCCCCATGGGTTCTTTAATGATCTTAACCAGTCTAATGCAGCATGGTCTGTCCTGATGGTAAACCT
>NW_013672761.1:0-6576 GCF_000517525.1 Limulus polyphemus
AGAACATTCGTCACGTGACCCCGTTGTCGTAACACACTAGCGAATCTTCTAGAATACTCGTCACGTGACCCCCACTGTCGTAACAGAACAATAACTCAAGTACTTTCGGAAAGTGGACTTTTCCTTCATCAGAGGTAAATGACCACTGTAAGCATAGTTGACCAGTAACGTGAATACTGTACAGGAAGTACAGTCACATGTGTGGCGTGTAAAAGATTGGAAAGAAAGAAAAACAGCATTGTGTGTGTATGTGTGGCATATAAAAGACTGGAAAGAAAAACAAAGTGTAGCTTATGCAGTAAGTGATGTTCCGTAATGTGAAATTTATCAACACAAGCACTTAATGATACCGGAACTAGAGGATTGAAGTATTAGCAGCATATGTAATAAATAAAATCGAATAATAATACATATAGAAATGAAAACATAACAATAATAGACACTAGATACTAATTGTAAAGAAAGCGCTTTTAATGAAGTAATAAAAGTTAAAAGGCTATTATGCAGTAGTAAAGAAACTTGTTTAAAAACAGAACTTTCTAAGATTTTGCAGAAAGACTGAGCTAAAGGACGTAGATCATAACATATGAAATGGTAGATTGTAGAATAATGATCCAATAGGCCTTGTTTATTTCTTTGTGCTTTAAGCTCGGTTTCAGTACCAATGAAAACTGATGGAGTGGTCAGGCTGGTTTAAAGAGCAGGGGCAAAAGGAAGGCATATTTAATTTTTACAGAAGATTCTAAGGAAGGAAATGGGAATTTCAGGGAATATCCGCTTTAGTCATTCAACGAGCTTAGAAGATGTAATTGTTTTTTTTAAAGATTCGCGAAACATTAAGTTTTGGATAATATATAAAGAACTCTGTTAGATGTATCTGTATCAGATTGAGTGAGAGCAACAACACGTAAAATTGTTTCAGCTTTTTCAATTGTTTTTTTCTAATTTCAACACGAGCAGAAAGTTTTCTACTATCATATTAGCGTTAGGACTGTTGGGTTTGTAGATTTGGGGGGAGTAGCTGATACTTTTTTGGGCTATGGAGGCTAGGCCTGTTTGGTTTGTAGAGTTGGGAGAGTAGCTGGTACCTTCTTGGGCAGGGTTGTTTTGATGCTAACTATCCAAAAGTATTTTTATCAGTTTGATAGTTTTTTTAAGGAGCTGTTTTAATTTGTCATTAACGGTTTTTGTAAACTTATTAGCTAGGTCATAAAGTAAGATTTCTGTGAAAGGTTTTGTCACTGAGTTGTCGGTAAGCTTCAGGGATGTTGTCTTGTTTCGGTAAGCTTCAGGGATGTTGTCATTCTTTAGGGTTGCGACTGTTAGGAGTTTTCTTGAATGAGTTCAGTAATTGTATCGTGTCTTTCTCAATTTTTTAATCTAGGTGTATAAGTTGATTCTCTATTGGTGGGAGGTGTCAACGTAGATTTCTCTTTAAAATTGGACACTTGTTACTGATTAGAAGAGGGAAGAATTAATGAAGTTTAAATTTTCGAAATAATTCTCGTATGTAAGAAATAAATTTAACTTCGTTAATAAAGTTATTGGTTGGACAAAAACTTATTCATTTACTGACAAGGTTGCTTTCAATTTTGCTTGAAAAATTAATGATGTTGAACGGTGTACTGTGTTGTGCATAGATTAGAGTATTGTTGAAGTGATTAGTTTTATTAACACGACTGGCAGATAGGCCTTGTTCTATTTCAGTAGTGTTGGAATGGTTTGGAGTACTGTGTTGCGCATTGGTTAGAGTATTGTTGAAGTGATTAGTTTTGTTAGCAAGACTGGCAGATAGGCCTTGTTCTATTTCAGTAGTCTTGGAATGGTTTGGAGTACTGTGTTGCGCATTGATTAATTGGTTAGAGTATTGTTGAAGTGATTAGTTTTGTTAGCAAGACTGGCAGATAGGCCTTGTTCTATTTCAGTAGTCTTGGAATGGTTTGGAGTACTGTGTTGCGAATTGGTTAGAGTATTGTTGAAGTGATTAGTTTTTTTAGCAAGACTGGCAGATAGGCCTTGTTCTATTTCAGTATTAGAATTGTTGAATGTCTGTAATGGTGGGTTTGAAGTATAAGCTGCTTCTTTATTCGCAATAGAGCTCAGGAAAATGCTTTTTGGTTATAGGTCTTTTAGATTATCATTTTGTTTTTACTGGTAAAATAAGTTTTTGTTGAAAAGCACTGATACCTATATTTTCGATGTTGCGAGGTTTTGTTTCAATGTTTAATATAGTGTTGCTTCTGTAAACATAATCACCATGAAAGAACCAACCTCAGTAATAATAATATTACATCTGAACATTCGGGAAAGTTAAGCAATACATCTTGAACTAGATAGTGGTTTATAATGTATATTAACATGCACAAAACAGTAGTAGTAAAACTTGACCTGGGCAGTAGTTAATAATACAGACTAATACGAAAACAAGGGCCTGGCGTGGCCTGGTTGATATGGTGATCGACTCGCAATCTGCGATTAGCGGTTTCGAATACTGTCACTGAAGATGATGAGCCTTTTAACTGTGGGGTCATTTTAATGTGACGGTTATTTTTAAATATTGTTGTTAAAGATTTGCCCAAGAGTTGACGGTAGGTGATGTGTACTAACTGTCTTTCCTTTAGCCTATCGCTTCTAAATTAGGGACAACTAGTGAAGATAACCCTCGTGCAGCTTTGCACGAAATTTCACAAACAAGCAAACAAATTAATACAGCTGTATCTAGGTGTTAGTTGCTATGGTTACCTGGAACAATGTTCAAAGCTTTTAGCTACATGTTACCATCCTCGATGCACAGTAAAACTATTCAAGTTTTACATGAGCGCATCTACGAAATTATAGTAGAAGGTTTAAATTTTAAATACTTTAGATACATGTATTTAAAATCACGCATATTTTAGATAATTATAAACTAGGATAAATGTAATGTTTATTCACAATTTTTATTTCTAAACATTATTTTAGAAGCCCATATCTAGCTACACTAATGTTTTGGCATTTATAACATCATCATTTTAATTAGTTAATTTCTGTAGAGCATAATGGTGTATAGAAGACATATTAATACTAGAAATAAACAACCTTATAACACCTCATATAAATGATATTTTGAATGCTTTGTCAGGGGCAATCTGTATCAGTACATTAGACTTATCCAGTGGATATCGGCAAATACCTGTTGAAATGGAGGATCGACATAAAACTGCTTTCATAACGGACTATAAATTTAAAGTGATACTTTTTGGTCTTAAAAATGCATCTGCCACCTTCCAAAGACTTATGGATAAGGCTTTAACGGGAGAAATTGTATGTTCCAAAGCATAGTTTGATGATATTATAGTGTTTTTACCCACATTTGAACAACGCTTGAAATACCTTGAATTTGTTTTCTACAAGCTATGTACAGCTAATCTTACTGTAAAAGTTTCTAAACGCACATTTTGCCAATCAGGAGTATCATATCTGAGGGAATACACACAAATGATTACAAAGTGAAAGCTGTTACAGACTTCCCAACTCCAAACAAATGCAATGATTTAAGCACTTTCTTGGGTATGTATGCCTGGTACAAGCAGTTCATTCCAAACATTGCTACACTTGTTGAATCTCTATATCAGTTATGAAGGAAGTGTATCGGGTGGAAATGAACCACCCAGTGTGAGGATGCATTCCAGAAATTAAAGCAGGCTTTATGTGAATCCCCTGTCTTGTAACTTCGAATAAAAGGTGAACACTATTTTTTGCATACTGATGCTACAAATGTTGAATTAGAAGCAGTTCTGTGTCAGAAATGTGTCATAGCATATACCATTAGTACCCTGAACTCTGCAGAAAGAAACTATACACTACAGAGTTAGAATGTTTAGCCACAGTCTGGGCTATAGAAAAACTTTAAGACATACCTAGATGGAGAAGAATTTACAGTTATAACTGATCACACTGCCTTAATGATGACAGACAGCTCCAAAGTTAACTGGTGGACTGATGCATTGGTCACTAAAATTGCAGGACTTAACATTAGAACCAGATCCCTGATGCCCTATTTAGACATCCCATTGACCCCCCCCCCAGAACGCAACTCCGGATATGGACATTAGTAAGTTATCACCTAAACTTTTTGCTAGTGTCAATATTAACCATACAGAACATGTGGCTACTAACAAGCTAAAGATGAATATAAGCTTATATATTCTTATTTGAAAACTGGACTATTACCAGATGATTTTACTATAATTGCAGCGATTATAAGTGAATCCAAACACTATATCTTGAATGATAATGTTCTTTATCATACAAAAATGTTGCTAGCAATATCGAATTCAGACCAGTTATTCCCAAAACATCGAGACTGGCGATGTTAACTGAATGGCATGACCATCATACAGCTGGTCATCTAGGTGTCTGAAAAAACAATAGACAAAGTTTCCAGATGTGGTTATTGGCCTGGCGTGAGAAATGACATTAAAATTGTGTTATCATGCCATGTTTGTCAAATCACTAAAGAAAATTGGAAGCGACCATCTGGATTTACACAAAGCACTAAACTAATGGAACCTGGTGAGATAATAGGAGTAGACATCATGGAATCTTATCCTAAGTCTAGGGCAGGAAATAGTTATTTGTTGATTGTGACAGATTATTTCAGTAAATAGGCTGAATTATATCCTTTCAAACAAATAACCGCAAAGGTGATTGTTGCAAAAAAGAATCAATGAACACTTGTATAGATATGGCATTCCAAAGACTCTTGTAACTGATAATGGCCCACAATTTCTGTCTCATTTTATGGATAAGACTTCTAAAGCTATGGGAATTAAACACATCTTTGCAACTCCATATCATCCTCAGTCTAACATAAGTGAAAGAGTAAATAGAAATATTGGTAGAATTATATCTGCTTATATTGAAAAAAATCATTGAACTTGGAATAATCATTTATCTGAATTTTCTTTAGCCATTAAAACTTCTATTCATGAGTACAGGTTACACGCTAGCAAAGATTCACTTCGAACCGACCGACAAAATACCCAATAGCACATCAAACCATTGATGAATGAACAGCAGAATTACAAGATACCATACAGAAGGCAACATCCAATGTTAAAAAGACTCTGAAGCGACAGCGACAAGCCTATAGCCGTAAGTGACGCCTAGACACATTTAAAGTAGGTGATTTATTATTATTAATGACACATCATTTATCTTCTGTAGTAAATAACTTTACTGCAAAATTTGCTCCAAGGTGGAATGGACCTTTTGAGGTTACGAAATGTGTTACTCCATTAGTGTATGAAGTAAAAGATCCTAGGTCAGGTGCAGTTATAGAAACGATTTTATATTTCTAATATAAATATTATGTATATATATTTCCCTAGTGACAGTTAAGAAGATAGTAATCGTCCTAGGCAGTTGCAGCAAAACGAAAATGTCGACTACAGAAGACTTAGAGATCGTTCCCCTACAAAAAAGGGTTTCTGCTGTGTGTTCACTTCTCATCCTTCAACGGATCCTGCTATGACTTACCTCTGTCTTCTCTTCAAAGGACATTGCGACAATGTCGCAAAATTAATTATCGTAGTTAGCTGGTCTTCGAAGTTTTAAACTTTCAGTACCATAGCAGGAAGTTATATAAGATCTAGGTGAAGATTCATAAACGTGAATTGTATTTTTCTTGTAAGGTATCTGTACTTAAACTGTAAAGAATTCATGACGTCAGAATAAAGAGGGAATTAAAAGTAAGGATACAAAAATTGGGATAGTGATAAGACAGCGGAAGTCACGTGATGCTGCTAATGCATTAGCGCTGGTGGCGTGTGCGAGGAGTTTCTCGAATGATCATGAATTTTCGGGGGAGTCCTAGTGCGTTCGAGACGCCCTCTTCTTTAGTATATAAGCCTGGCAAAGAAGCCAGCGATATATAGATAATTAAAGAAGCGAACAGTAATTACGGTAATAATAAAGTGTGTGTTTTGTACTCGTCGAGAGGAAGTTATCGAGATTGTTAATCGCTGTGATTTATAGCGTGTATTATAAAAGTTGTTAAGTTGGATCGGAAAGATAGACCAATATAATTATGATATTGAATACAGAGAAGGAAATGCCGACGGATTGAGCCGAAGACCCTGCAAAAATGACTGCATACATTACTGCAATAGAGAGGTTGAACTAACCAGGTGCCATCAAGCTGAAGTCAAAGTGACTGAAGGAGTTGATGATGGTGAAGGAAACCATGTATATATATATATATATTAAAGCAAAACAGGAGAAAGACCGATATTTGAAGCCAATAATTGATACAAGCAAGTGTTTTGCGCCCTGCTTGGGAGAAGGTGTCTAGCTTAATCCTTGTGACAAAAAACTATTGGGCACAATGGGACCAATTGAAGCTTGAATATGGTATTCTTCTCCGGAGATGGGAAAGTGACGACCTGGCAAACAGTTATACCGAGAAAATCTGTGCTGCGTCAATACCATGATAGTTTAACAGGATGATATCTTGGAGTTAAGAAGACATTGAGTCACCTACGGCAGAGATTTTACTGGATAGATATGAAGAATGGTGCAGGACCTGCAATACAT
>NW_013672761.1:7393-12803 GCF_000517525.1 Limulus polyphemus
GACGAACAATACTAAGGAAGGGGCAGTGCTTCAACAGTTTGATGACGAACTGGGCCATTTACTGGTCACTTCTATGACACGTTTGTCCTCTTTGGGACTTGCCTTGGTGTCGTGGTTGGTGTGTTGCTGGGACTTGTTGAGTCATGATGCATTTTGAGGAGTATTCACTTATCTTCTTCTGCCCTTCGATATTTACGGGAAGCGCCTTTTGTTCGGCCTTATTTATTTGCTGGAAATCCAAAATCTTTAGAAGCCAGAGTAGATACAGCATGTTTGCAGTCTTATTTATCGTCTTTGGCTGCTTGACTCTATACTACTTCCACTTGTACTTCTACATTTTCATCCTTCCAAGTCTCAAGGGCCTCCTCCTTCCACTCCTAGTTCCATTTGTTCTCTTAATCGTTTCGGTCCTTCTTCTCAGCAGATATTTTGCGGGCCGGTAGGTGGACTTCTCCCGACATGTTCATATCTAATTACCTTCACGATCTGTCAGTTTCCTCTTCGAAGAGCCTTAGCCTTCCCCCTGTGGCTGTGTTGACTACCTCTACTATATTTTAACAGGGTGATGAGTAACTGACTTACAGTTATTGTTCCTTTCTCTTTTAGGGTCCCTATTGGTTTGTTTTTTTGGATCCCACTCGGTGATGAGTGTTGCCCAGTTGGGTATGTTTGTACTTAAATTCTGCACTAGGAACCTTTATATCGGTTCCTGGTTGTAATGGGCTCTATCGAGATGGGGTGTTCCATAAGACCATTTGGACTCAATTCTGGATGGTGATATCATATTACAATATTTCGAATGGACCACTACTCATGGACTATCATGAGTAAAGCTAAAGGGGTTTTTGCCAGTCCCTGCTGATTTTGGAGCTTAATCAGTTCGAGATCAGTTTGCTTTTAAAAATTAGGAAACGTGTTTCACCTGGTGCACTGTCTCCAGAGACCTGTTCTTCAGGACTCCCCAACGCTTATGTCCTCCCTTACTTCTACTAGTAGAGCTCGGGAGTCCTTATCACACCCAGTTGCTGGGGTGGTGGACAGAGGATTTACCTTAGGAGTGTTCAGTTTTCTCCACTCTCGGAGCAGAGGGCGAAGTTGGGGACCCTCCTACCTGGATCCCTGGTAGTTTTTTCCCAGATGTCGGTAGGAGCAGGACCAACCTACGCGAGAGTGTACTCGTAAAACCAGTTCAGATTTGACGCTTAACTATCTGGTGGTGGGTGCTTGGACCCTCTTATGAATACTGTCAGGCCTTACATTGTTCATGCTGGAGATCGACTATCTTCTTGTAAATCCGAATGCGACGTGGTCCCATCTTTGATCCTTGAACAATGTTCCACATCCTCTCCTTAACTCCATGGGTAAGCGGAATTCTGCTTGCCCACTTGGTGGGGGAGTAAAGACAACTGTTTGTAAATCCAGACCTTGGATGTTGTCTTTTGGACTTCTTCAGGTTGATCAGAAACATTGTCCATTTTGGTGTTGCTTTCTTTCTTCATAAATTCAGTGTTTCGAAATGAATCATTCTGTGGTTACTGGTAGGGATCATATCACAAATACATATATATATATATCTGTGGTCCAACTGGAACCTCGGCTGTTTCGTCGGGGCTGGACCATCATACATGTATTTTATTCCACTCTTTTCAATTTTCTGTAGTTCAGGGTGAAAAGGTAGTGTGGTGTTCCCCACTTTGATACCACTTCTCGTGGTACATATTTGTTCTGTGTAGACACTTTATTTATGATCTCTGTTCCCACAGGCCTCTCCATCTTCTCAATGTGGGATTCTAGCTATTAGTGTTAGCCGAAATATGTATGTTTCGGAAGTTATCATTTTTCCTAAACTGAAAATGTATTTCCAAACATTCACTAGTTAGCCAGGCCACGTTTTTTCTTCAACACAGAGCCTAATGGTGGGTAAAACAAAATTTTGATTTCGCTCCTTTAAGTCTCGCGCTCAATCCTTTTTTTGGCTGCACCTATTTTTTGGAACAGACCTGTACTTTGCAGAACCAACTAGATTATAAAAAATTATACGGTAGTAGGTCTTCCTCTCTAAAGGATTTGTTACGATGCGGGAGTCACGTGACGCTGGTGGCGTGCGTGATGAGTTTCTCGAATGATCGGGGAAGTCCGAGTGTGTTCGAAATGCCCTCTTCGTTAGTATATAAGCCTGGCAGAGAAAGCCAACGGGGATAGATAAATGAAGAGAGAGCAGTAGTTACTTTGAGTTCCGTGTATTTTATGATTCTGTTAGTTTCGAGCTAGTGAGCCGTAAAGTGTGTGTTTTGCACTCGTCGAGAGCGAATTTATCGAGATTGTGAATCGCTGTGATTTATAGCGTGTATTATAAAAGTCGTTAAGTTTAAAGTGACGAGAAACGTACTGATTGTGGAATAAACTGGTTTAATCAAGAAAGGACTTGTATCGCTGAAGATCCTCGGGAAGAATTTCTACCGGAAACAAACAAACAAGCAGATACTAACAGAGTGTTGCAAACTTTTTTCATACTGGCGCCATGAAACTAGATTTAAGTTTCTTGTCATCAGCGCATGCACTCGGTACTCCCATGTCAAGAATCATTATTTACGCTAATTGCTTAAGCTAATATCGCGTGACGCTAAACGCTTTTTAATTAGGAGAATTTCATAAAATTTTTTAAAAAATGTGATTAAAGTTGGCAATGAACAATAACCTTCCACCCATATGATCCTTTTGAAAACTTGAGTTAGAAACTGCTAATTAAATTTAGTTGGCCTAACCAATACTTGTGTATCTGCACGTGCTTTCATCCTATAGTTTTGCTGCTCTAAATCAGCCGTCTTTAATCCGAATGACAAAAAAAAAACAACTCTGAGCCCTTCTATGAGCCGCTATGCCGAAGCTACATATGGGAAGAAATTCAATCAAAATTAGAGATTTTGTATTTCGTGTATTTCTTAATGGATTGTCTTGAAATTTGGTATCTGAAGTAAGAGTTCAGTTGAACACATCCAATGAAAATTGTGAGATAGTTTGATTTACCACAGTCCGGGCTACAGAAAGTAGAAAATTGCTAAACTATCACTTCTGTCCTGTAGGTTGTTTTGGCCGCACGACACAGCGTGTCTTGATACAGAAAGTTTTAATGCTACAAAATTATTGAAACGGTCAAAACAACAAAAACTGAGTTATTTAAGTTGTTTTTTATCCTTATTTTGACAAATTACTGTGATTATGTTAGTCTAAGCCAAAGTAGAGATAGATACTTTCTTTAAATTTTAAGTAACTCAGTTTTGTAGTTTGACTTTCTTGTTTCAATAATTTTTGTAGCATTATAAATTCCTATATATCGATCCCTACTTGTCTTTATAAAAATAAATAAAAAAATACTATACTTTTATATAAACTTCATATATAACTTTTGTTGTTGTTGTTTAGTTGTTCATAGCATGTCAGGCTACATGTTGAAAAGCCAAGGCTACAGTTGCGATATGCTGCTAAATATGCTCCACAAGATGGCGTGTTCTAATTCTTACATCTATTCCCGTTCTTTAGTAACTAGCAACTGTGTAGGGCTGGATGTTGCTGACTGTATGCCCTCCTTTTGGTCAGCAGTTCCAGATAAGTTAAGCTATGTCCGATCCTTGGGAGTCCCTGACCTGTCCGTTTAGTCCAATTTTCTTCTTGACGGGAATTGTTATTATTATTATTGAAAAGGTGTTATATAAGGCCCGTTTCAAGAATTCGGTATTTAAACCAAAAAAACTATCGCTACCCCACAGACCTTTCTGATTGTCCAGAACTGGATGATGGAAGTTAGAACATTTTTTTTATTAGATCAATAACAAATTTTGTTTATCATACAATTTTTATACCCATACCAGGTATGAAACTTCTTTCTTTTGTCACACTATATTTTACCCAACTCCTTTTGATTGATCCTATTTGTCTTTCATTTTAAGATTTTATATTAGGCTAAAGGTATTGTTGTAACATATTTTATTACTTCTATCATTCAGGGCGTTCTATTAGTAACTGAGAGAAGGTTCTGAGGCTAATAGACTTCATATTGTTTTCCGGTGGGTCAACCGCAAGTTTACAGTCTTGCAACGTAAAAATCCGGGGTTCAGTTCCCCGCAGTGCACAAAGTGCAGTTAGCCCATTGTGTAGCTTTTGCACTAAGAAAAAAACAGTAACAACAATAGACTTCATATCGAATCTCGCCTATCTGACTGAAGGTAGAGAGAGGCTCCTAAACGAAGTTTGGAAAGTTAAAATATGCTTAAATAGAAAAACAAAATATTTGAAAACCAACCGCTGTTCGAGGTAATGCCACTAGATGACGCGACCAATGTTTTTTTATATTAATAGTTCTCTTAAAAAGTTTGAATCAAACTATAGCAAGAATAACTTACCTACAGACGAGTAAGTCTCGTGAAAACAATGCCCAAGTAAATATCGGAAAAACAATGCCTTGAATGTATCAAACCTTATTTTTCCATATTACCAACAACATATCTGTATCTATGGTGTATGTGTGAAGTGAAATATGTATTTGGTATATATATAAAGTGTATTGTTTGGGGAGGAGATATATCTGTATTTGTTATATAAATATATAAAGTGTATTGTTTGGGGAGGAGACATATCTGTATTTGGAATATATAAAGTGTATTGTTTGGGGAGGAGATATATCTGTATTTGGAATATATGAAATGTATTGTTTGGGGAGGAGATATATCTGTATTTGGAATATATGAAAACACTTTATATATTCCAAATACAGATATATCTCCTCCTCAAACAATACAGGTTGTTTGGGGAGGAGATATATCTGTATTTGGAATATATAAAGTGTATTGTTTGAGGAGGAGATATATCTGTATTTGGAATATATAAAGTGTATTGTTTGGGGAGGAGATATATCAAATCATGTGTTCGAAAAGTACCACCGTTAAATGATAGGTTACCAAATTCATTTAAAATGTGATCTAAACTTGTCGTCTATTCATACATAACATTTTACAGATGGAACAATGCTGGGAAAACTGAGTGCGTATAAAAACAGAGTATTGTCCGGTCGAAACATCAGATTTATACTATACACTTACTAATAAAGACTTGTGTGTATTTAAGTGTGGGTGAATGATGGAAGTTGAAGAACAACTGAGAATATGACCTTGGTTACCTCGTAGCTATAGTTACGGCCCCGAACAAATAGGATTGTCTAATCGACATGAACTTTATCCAACGAATTCAGTGATGAAGTCCTGCAACTGTTATACACAGAAGATTATCTAGTCGACGTTTATCCAATAAAATCTATGATAATGTCTTACAGCTGTTATACCGAGGAGATAATCTAGTCGATAAATGAAGTTTATCCAACAAACTATAATAATGTCTCACGGCTGTTATACACAGA
>NW_013672761.1:13534-17273 GCF_000517525.1 Limulus polyphemus
ACATAGAAGCGATATCTAGTCGATACAAGAAGTATATCTAACAAACTCTATGATAATGTCTTACGGCTGTTATACATAGAAGCGATATCTAGTCGATACAAGAAGTTTATCTAACAAACTCTATGATAATGTCTTACGGCTGTTATACATATAAGCGTATCTAATCGATACAAGAAGTTTATCTAACAAACTCTATGATAATGTTTACGGCTGTTATACCCAGGAGATTATCTAGTCGATACAAGAAGTTTATCTAACAAACTCTATGATAATGTCTTACGGCTGTTATACACAGAAGCGTATCTAGTCGATATAGGAAGTTTATCTAACAAACTCTATGATAATGTCTTACGGCTGTTATACACAGAAGCGTATCTAGTCGATACAAGAAGTTTATCCAACAAGCTCTATGATAATGTCTTACGGCTGTTATACACAGAAGCGTATCTAGTTGATACAAGAAGTTTATCTAACAAACTCTATGATAATGTCTTACGGCTGTTATACATATAAGCGTATCTAGTCGATACAAGAAGTTTATCTAACAAACTCTATGATAATGTCTTACGGCTGTTATACATATAAGCGTATCTAGTCGATATAGGAAGTTTATCTAACAAACTCCATGATAATGCCTTACGGCTGTTATACATATAAGCGTATCTAGTCGATACAAGAAGTTTATCTAACAAACTCTATGATAATGTCTTACGGCTGTTATACCCAGGAGATTATCTAGTCGATACAAGAAGTTTATCTAACAAACTCTATAATAATGTCTTACGGCTGTTATACACAGAAGCGTATCTAGTCGATACAAGAAGTTTATCTAACAAACTCTATGATAATGTCTTACGGCTGTTATACACAGAAGCGTATCTAGTCGATACAAGAAGTTTATCTAACAAGCTCTATGATAATGTTTACGGCTGTTATACACAGAAGCGTATCTAGTCGATACAAAAAGTTTATCCAACAAGCTCTATGATAATGTCTTACGACTGTTATACACAGAAGCGTATCTAGTCGATACAAGAAGTTTATCTAACAAACTCTATGATAATGTCTTACGGCTGTTATACTCAGGAGATTATCTAGTCGATATAGGAAGTTTATCCAACAAGCTCTATGATAATGTTTACGGCTGTTATACACAGAAGCGTATCTAGTCGATACAAGAAGTTTATCCAACAAGCTCTATGATAATGTCTTACGGCTGTTATACACAGAGCGTATCTAGTCGATACAAGAAGTTTATCTAACAAACTCTATGATAATGTCTTACGGCTGTTATACACAGAAGCGTATCTAGTCGATACAAGAAGTTTATCCAACAAGCTCTATGATAATGTCTTACGGCTGATGTATACAGAAGCGTATCTAGTCGATACAAGAAGTTTATCTAACAAACTCTATGATAATGTCTTACGGCTGTTATACACAGAAACGTATCTAGTCGATACAAGAAGTTTATCTAACGAACTCTATGATAATGTCTTACGGCTGTTATACACATGAAGCGTATCTAGTCGATACAAGAAGTTTATCTAACAAACTCTACGATAATGTCTTACGACTGTTATACACAGAAGCGTATCTAGTCGATACAAGAAGTTTATCTAACAAACTCTATGATAATGTCTTACGACTGTTATACACAGAAGCGTATCTATCGATACAAGAAGTTTATCTAACAAACTCTATGATAATGTCTTACGGCTGTTATACTCAGGAGATTATCTAGTCGATATAGGAAGTTTATCCAACAAGCTCTATGATAATGTCTTACGGCTGTTATACCCAGGAGATTATCTAGTCGATACAAGAAGTTTATCTAACAAACTCTATGATAATGTCTTACGGCTGTTATACTCAGGAGATTATCTACTCGATATAGGAAGTTTATCCAACAAGCTCTATGATAATGTCTTACGGCTGTTATACCCAGGAGATTATCTAGTCGATACAAGAAGTTTATCTAACAAACTCTATAATAATGTCTTACGGCTGTTATACACAGAAGCGTATCTAGTCGATATAGGAAGTTTATCCAACAAGCTCTGTGATAATGTCTTACGGCTGTTATACACAGAAGCGTATCTAGTCGATACAAGAAGTTTATCCAACAAGCTCTATGATAATGTCTTACGACTGTTATACACAGAAGCGTATCTAGTCGATACAAGAAGTTTATCTAACAAGCCCTATGATAATGTCTTACGGCTGTTATACACAGAAGCGTATCTAGTCGATACAAGACGTTTATCTAACAAGCTCTATGATAATGTCTTACGGCTGTTATACACAGAAGCGTATCTAGTCGATATAGGAAGTTTATCTAACAAGCTCTATGATAATGTCTTACGGCTGTTATACACAGAAGCGTATCTAGTCGATACAAGACGTTTATCCAACAAGCCCTATGATAATGTCTTACGGCTGTTATACACAGAAGCGTATCTAGTCGATACAAGAAGTTTATCTAACAAACTCTATGATAATGTCTTACGGCTGTTATACACAAGAAGCTTATCTAGTCGATACAAGACGTTTTTTCAACAAATTCATGGATGAAATCCTATACCTGGGTTACCAATACTACTCTTTCTGAAGAAGTTATTTCAGAAACAATTTCCAGAAGCATAATGCGGTAATAATGACGGAACTTTAACTTCCAATATCTCTTCATACACAAATTCAACTGGATGGATAGACTGGTCTATCCTGATCGCTGTATTTGAGCATAGTTAACAATGGTGTGGCTTTATCTGGTATTTCTGCGTAGCTGTATTAACGTGTCAATTAAAAAATAGAACGTTAAATGTCTTAAACCGAAAACAACAGACGTTTTTATACCCTATAGCTACAAGACTATTTCATTGACTAAGCGACGTAAAGTAGGAAGCAACATTTCCGTGTATTCTCCATCTTTTCGCTAACATTACTCCCAAAACTTTCCTATAATATAAATATGAGTAATATTGATGAGGTTCGCTTTCCGACTACTTCTGAAGACGACCACAATGTCGTTATCAACATGAACAAAGATCCGTCGCTAGGTGTTGTTAATTTGTAACATCACCATGTTTTAAATCTTAATCGAGTTTTTATCTCCACTTTCAACATTGAACAAACATTCAACACCGACTTCTCACAAGTTTAAAATGTTGTTGTAAATGAACAAACTTTCAAAACCGACTTTTCCGAAGTTTACAGTATTGTTGGAAATGCACAAGCTTTGAAAACCGACTTGTTTCTAGATGCTAGCACTATTGTTATGTATGAACAAACCACCAAACCAACTTGTTTATAAGTTTATAATATTGTTGGAAATGAAAAAAAACGTCCAAACCGACTTGTCTTTAGAATTTTATAGCATATTTGGAAAAGTTACTATCAATACATTTCCCATCAGTGTTAATTCGGTACATGCACTTGCAGTGACACATGTTGTAATATATATATATACACAGCGTGGTCACAAGTAAATAGACGCCACCTTTTCAGAAAAAATGAAAAATTTCAGTCATATTTATAATTTAATTAATATCTAGTAGATCTTCCTTTCGCTTCGTGGAGTTCATTGATCCTTTGAGGCATCGTGAGAATCATCTCGTCAATTTTAGATTGTGGGATTTTCGCCCACTCTTGCTTCAAAACTTGGAGTACATCGCTCTTCGAAGTTTTTTTTTTTTGGTTATTTCTTGACTTGCCGGTCGAGTATGGCCCAGAGGTTTTC
>NW_013672761.1:18162-29870 GCF_000517525.1 Limulus polyphemus
AATCAGTTAAATGACGAAAAATTAGATGTCTATTTACTTGTGACCACTCAGTGTATATATATTGTTTTGTAAACACATTTTCCTTATACATTCATGCCAATTTAAAACTTTGTTCATATTTACATATCAGTCAACTTGAAGAGGGTTCTAAGAAATAATTTGAAATCAATGACAAGTGAACGTCAAGATAAAAATTCGATTGTTGTTGTTATTATTCTATCATGATCTGTATGAACGTTGTATTTTCCTTTATATGTAAAATTTATGTAGCCCGAAGCGGTTACCACACCTATCCCTATGGCGCTGATGAACTTGTCGCAATATTCCGCTCGTGCTCACGCCCAAATTATTCGACTGTTTGGCCAATGTGTATCTTTCAGAGTAACGCCCTCGATCGACTACCCGCAGAACTAGGTCAGCCTCCACCCATACTATCCGTAACACTAAGAAACACCGGTTGGATAAGTTGGCCGTACAGTACCGTGTATTACTCAGCGGCTATTCATTCCACTTTTATAGAAGACAAGCAGATGAACAGCGGGTGAGTACACTTCTAACCACACAAACCCCCAGGAGATGTCACTCTATTTTCATTTTTAGAAAAATGAGGTTTTTAATGTCCCCATGGTAGTTCGTGTTATAAAAATCTCCGGTCAGGTTTAATCTAGCCGAGAGTCAAGCCGAAAGAATCTTCATGTCTCTACTTCCACAATCTTAAGTCAATAAGATTTAAAATAGTTTTATACATGTTTCTAGTTCTAATATCTCAAATCAGTAAAGTTTAAAACGTCTTTACATGTACCTAGTTCTAATGACTTATATCAGTAAGTTTTATAGTAGTGTTTAGACGTACCTATTTCTAATATCCTAAAACAGTATGCTAATATTTTAATTCGTTAAATTTTTAAATAGTCTTTACATGAATCTGGTTCTAATATCTTAAGTTACTAGGTTTTATACCAGTGTTTACATGTACCGTTTTCTAATATCCTGAGTCAGGAGGTTTTATACTAGTGTTTACATGTGCCTTGTTCTAATATCCTATGTCAGTAGGTTTTATACAAGTGTTTATAACATATACCTTCTTCTAATATCCTGAGTCAGTAGGTTTTATACCAGTGTTTACATGCACCTTGTTCTAATATCCTAAGTCAGTAGGTTTTATAACAATGTTTACATGTACCTTGTTCTAAAATCCTAAGTCAGTAATTTATGCCAGTGTTTACATACACCTTATTCTAATGTCATAAGTCAATAGGTTTTATACCAGTGTTTACATGTACCAATAGCCTGAGTGAGTAAGGTTTTATACCACGGTATACAACATGTACTTCATTCTAATATCCTCAGTGAGTAAGGTTTTATACCAGGGTATACAACATGTACTTCATTCTAATATGCTGAATGAGTAAGGTTTTATAGCAGGTATACAGTATGTACTTCATTATAATATCCTGAGTGAATAAGGTTTTATACCGGGGTAAACAACATGTACCTTGTTCTAATATCTTGAGTGAGTAGATGTCATACCAGTGTTTACAACATGTACCTTGTTCAAGTATCCTGAGTCAGTAGGTTTTATAAAAATGTTTAGAACATGTACTTCATTCTAATATCCTGAGTGAGTAAGGTTTTATACCAGGGTATACAACATGTACGTCATTCTAATATCCTGAGTGAGTAAGGTTTTATACGAGGGCAACATGTACCTTGTTCTAATATCTTAAGTCAGTAGGTTTCATACCAGTGTTTATAACATGTACCTTGATCTAATATCCTGAGTCAGTAGGACTTATACGAGTGTTTACAACATGTACGTTGTTTTAATATCCTGAATCAGTAGATTTTATACCAGGGAATACAACATGTACGTCATTCAAACGTCTTGTGTGAGTAAGGATTTATACCAGGGTGTACAACAGGTACTTCATTCTAATATCCTGAGTGAGTAAGATTTTACACAAGGGTATACAACATTTACCCTGTTCTAATATCTTAAGTCAGTAGGTTCTATACCAGTGTTTAGAACATGTACTTCATTCTAATATCCTGAGTGAGTAAGGTTTTATACCAGTGTTTACATTTACCTAGTTCTAATATCGTAAATAATCGATCTTTTATACCAGTGCTTAAATGTAACTTGTTCTATTATCCTAATTCAGTAACTTTTGTACGAGTGTTTAAAAGTACCTAGTTCTAATATCCTAAATAATTGAATTTTATACCAATGTTTACGTGTACCTTGTTCTAATGTCCTAAGTCAGTAAGAATTAACCAATTGTTACATGTACCTAGTATTCATACCTTGATTCAGTAGGCTTATACCAGGGTTTACATGTACTTTGATCTTAAGTCAGTAGGTTTAATACCAGTGTTTACCAGTCCCCTGTTCTAATATCCTAAGTCAATAGGTTTTATAACAGTGTTTATAACATGTACCTTGATCTAATATCCTGAGTCAGTGGGTTTTATACTAGTGTTTACAACATGTACGTTGTTTTAATATCGTGAATCAGTAGATTGTATACCAGCGTTTACAACATGTTCTTCATCCTAATATTTTGATTGAGTAATGTTTTATACCAGGGTTACAACATGTACTTCATTCTAATATCCTAAATGAGTAGGATTTTACACCACGGTATACAACATGTACTTCATTCCAATACCCTGAGTGAGTAAGGTTTCATACCAGGGTATAAAACATGTACTTCATTCCAATACCCTGAGTGAGTAAGGTTTCATACCAGGGTATAAAACATGTACTTCATTCCAATATCCTGAGTGAGTAAAATTTTATACCAGGGAATTCAAATGTACTTCATTCTAATATACTATGAGTAAGGTTTTATACCAGGGTATACAACATGTACTTCATATAAATATCCGGTGTGAGTAAGGATTTATACCAGGGTATACAACAGGTACTTCATTCTAATATCCTAAATGAGTAGGATTTTACACCACGGTATAAAACATGTACTTCATTCCAATACCCTGAGTGAGTAAGGTTTTAGGACAGTGTTTACAACATGTACCTTGTTCTAGTATCCTGAGTGAGTAGGTTTATACCAGTGTTTACAACATGTATTTTGTTCTAGTATCCTGAGTCAGTAGGTTTTATACCAGGGTATATAACATGTACTTCATTCTAATATCCATAATGAGTAAGGTTTTATACCAGGGTATACAACACATACTTTGTTCTAATATCCTGAGTGAGTAAGGTTTTTTACCAATGTATATAACATGAACCTTGTTCTAATATCCTAAGTCAGTAGGTTTTATACCAGTGTTTACATGCACCTTGTTCTAATATCATGAGTCAGTAGGTTTTATACCAATGTTTACATGTACCTGGTTCTAATATCCTTCGTCATTAGGTTTTCTACCAGTTTTTACATACACCTTGTTCTAATATCATAAGTCAATAGGGTTTATACCAGTATTTACCAGTCCTTTGTTCTAATATCCTAAGTCAGTAGTTTTATAACAGTGTTTACAACATATACCTTGATCTAATATCCTGAGTCAGTAGGTTTTGTACGAGTGTTTACAGCATGTACGTTGTTTTAATATCCTGAATCATTAGATTTTATACCAGCGTTTACAACATGTTCTTCATTCTAATATTTTGATTGAGTAATGTTTTATACCAGGGTATACAACATGTAATCATTCTAATATCCTGAGTGAGTAACGTTTTATACCAGGGGATACAAAATGTTAATATCCTGAGTAAGTAAGGTTTAATTCCAGGGTATACAACATGTACTTCATTCTAATATCATGAGGGAATAAGGTTTTATACCAGGGTATACAACGTGTATCTTGTTCTAATATCCTGAGTGAGTAAGTTTTTATACCAATGTATATAACATGTACCCTGTTCTAATATCTTAAGTCAGTGTGTTCTATACCAGTGTTTAGAACATGTACTTAATTCTAATATCTTGAGTGAGTAAGGTTTTATACCAGTGTTTACATTTACCTAGTTCTAATATCGTAAATAATCGACCTTTTATACTAGTGCTTAAATGTACCTAGTTCTAATATCCTAAATAATTGAATTTTATACCAGTGTTTACGTGTACTTTGTTCTAAAGTTATAAGTCAGAAAGAATTATACCAATTGGTACATAGTTTTCATACCTTGTTTCCGTAGGTTTTATACCAGGGTTTACATGTACATTGTTCTAATATCTTAAGTCAGTAGGTTTTATAGCAGGGTTTACATGTACCTTGTTCTAATATTTTAAGTCAGTAGGTTTAATACCAATGTTTACCAGTCCCTTGTTCTAATATCCTAAGTCAGTAGGTTTTATACCAGTGTTTACAACATGTACGTTGTTCTAATATCCTGAATCAGTATATTTTATACCAGCGTTTACAACATGTTCTTCCTTCTAGATTTTTGATTGAGTAATGTTTTATACCAGAGTATACAACATGTACTTCATTCTAATATCCTGAGTGAGTAAGATTTTACACCTGGGTATACAACATGTACTTCATTCCAATACCTTGAATAAGTAAGGTTTCATACCAGGGTATACGACATGTACTTCATTCTAATATCCTGAGAGTAAGGTTTTATACCAGGGTATACAACGTGTATTTAATTCTAATATCTTGAGTGAGTAAGGTTTTATACCAGGATATACAACATGTATTTAATTCTAATATTTTGAGTGAGTAAGGTTTTATACCAGGATATACAATATGTACTTCATTGTACTATCCTGATTGAGTAAGATTTTATACCAGGGTATAAAACATTCACTTCATTCTAATTTCCTTAGTGAGTAAGGTTTTATAGCAGTGTTTACATTTACCTAGTTTTAATAACCTAAATGATCGAATTTTTTATACCAGTGTTTACATGTACCTTGTTCTAGTAACCTAATTCAGTAAGATTTATACCAATTGTTACATGTATCTAGTTTTCATACCTTGATTCCGTAGGTTTTATACCAGTGTTTACATGTACCTTGTTCTAATATTCTGAATCAGTAGGTTTTATACCTTCCTTTACAACATGTGCCTTGTTCTAATATCTTAAGTCAGTGGGTTTTATACCATCGTTTACAACATGTGCCCTGTTCTAATGTTATAAGTTAGTAGGTTTTATACCAGTATTTTCAACATATACTTTGTTCTAATATTCTGAGTCATTAGGTTTTATGCCAGTGTTTACAACATGTACCTTGTTCTAGTATTTTGAATCAGTAGGTTTATACCAGTGTTTACAACATTTACGTTGTTCTAATATCCTGAATCAGTAGGTTTTATACCATCGTTTACAACATGTATCTTGTTCTCATATCTTAAGTCAGTAGGTTTTATACCATCGTTTACAACATGTCCCTTGTTCTAATATTATAAGCTAGTAGATTTTATATCAGTGTTTACAACATGTACCTCATTCTAATATCCTGAGTGAATAAGGTTTTATACCAGTGTATACAACATGTACCTCATTCTAATATCCTGAGTGAATAAGGTTTTATACCAGTGTATACAACATGTACTTCATTCTAATATCCTAAATTATCGACCTTTTATACCAGTGTTTACATTTACCTATTTCTAGTATCCTAAATAATCGACCTCTTATACCAGTGCTTACATGTACCTTGTTCTAATATCCTAAGCCAGTAAATTTTATACCAGGGCTTACATGTACATTGTTCTAATATCCTAAGTCAGTAAGTTTCATACCAGTGTTTACGTGTACTTTGTTCTAATATCCTAAGTAAGTAGTTTTATACCAACTGTTGCATGTATCTAGTTTTCATACCTTGATCTAGTAGGTTTTATATCAGGGTTTACATGTACCTTGTTCTAATATCCTGAGTCAGTAGGTTTTATACCAGTTTTTACAACATGTACGTCATTCTAATATCCAGAGTGAGTTAGGTTTTATACAAGGGTATAAAACATCTACTTCATTCTAATATCCTGAGTGAGTAAAGTTTTGTAACAGTTTTTACACTTGGCTGGTTTTAATATACGTGTAGTAGGGGTCGTTGTAGTTATTTAAATAACATTCGTGTTTACTGCCATCAAATATTGTTTTCTCCACCATTAATGTCCTTGACCAATGTTCTCATGGTTTGAGTATCTTGTAATATTAAATGTGACTCTGCTACCCTGGTCTTTCTGTATGTTTACTATCTCGTGATACTGCAGGCTTAATAAGAATATTTCTAGTAACTAGAACTTCTATTGTAGTTTGTAATCTTTTATAACGTTACTCTTCAAAAATTGTAATTGTACTTGTAAACATCGTTCGAACATGACTTCAGTTTTGTATTATCGTACATCTGCTATTAAATACTTTGGTAAACTATTAAGTTTTAGCCTTCTGGGTTCGATTTTATGAAAAGGGCTGTTTTTTGTATGCTTATTATTAGATTTATGTTTGGTTTGAGGAAGATGTCTGTATCTTGCCTACTTATTATAAGTTTTATGTTTGGCTTTAGGAAGACTGATGTATCTTGCGTGCTTATTATAAGTTTTATGTTTGGCTTTAGGAAGACTGATGTATCTGGCCTGCTTGTTATAAGTATTATATTTGGCTTTATGAAGACGACTGTATCTGGCCTGTTTATTATAAGTATTATATTTGGCTTTATGAAGACGACTGTATCTGGCCTGTTTATTATAAGTATTATATGTGGCTTTATGAAGACGACTGTATCTGGCCTGTTTTTTATTAAAGAGTTTATTCTGTTATTCGTTCCACTTTCTCCTTTCCCATTTTGAATTGTAGTATACATGTATGTGAAGACAAATATATATATATGTGAAAAGCTCTGATCGGACTTCAGCAGACAATTGTGTGCTAACCTTGAAATGTTAGTCTATAAACCTCCAGGAGATATGATTAAGGTTTCATTTGATAAAGGCAACTCTTGTTTTTCTTATCGCCACGCAATAAAGAGCTATATATATTTCAAAGACTGGAATTCGTCTATCACGTACTACTTATGCCTATTCCGAACTACTAGGTAGCACTAATAACAATCTCTACAAAATGTATTTATATATCTTGATCTTTTATGATAAACCTAAAAACGAAAAAGTGTTGTAGTTTTAATATACTGATTCTTTTTGGATAACCCTAAGAAGCAAAAATGATGTATTTTTAATAGCTTAAAGTTGTAAACTAGCCGTGTCAACATAAACAGTGTAGTAGTTTTATTAGTTTACCTCTGACAGCTCAATATATTAGTTTCACTGGGTATCCTTTGAAAACTCAAATCGTCTAGCAGTTTTACTCGGTATCATTTGACAACTCAAACACTGGCAGTTTTACTGGGTATCCTTTGACAACTCAGGGTGGTAGTTTTACTGGGAATCCTCTGACAACGCAGGGCTTTGGTAGTTTTACTGAGTACCCTCTGAAAACTCAGGGCGGTAGTAGTTTTTCTGGATACCCTCTGAAAACTCAAGGTGGTAGTAGTTTTACTGGGTACCCTCTGAAAATTCAGGGTTGTGATAGTTTTACTGGGTACCCTCTGAAAACTCATGGTTGTGGTAGTTTTACTGGTTACCCTCTGAAAACTCAAACTGTGTGGTAGTTTTATTGGGTGTCCTATTAGGTTTACCAAAGTGAAGCTGTTCTTCATATATCGAATTTTTTGGAATGAAGATTTTCCTCACACATAAATGTGATGCAATTTAATTCACGATGTTGTCTGACATCACTCTGTTCTTCAACTGCATGTTCCAAGATGATTCAGGAGCTTGTCTATCGTTGTTCTTCGACTGCATGTTCCAAGATGATTCAGGAGCTTGTCTATTGTTGTTCTTCAACTGCATGTTCCAAGATGACTCAGGAGCTTGTCGTTGTTCTTCGACTGCATGTTCCAAGATGATTCACGAGCTCGTCTGTAGTTGTTCTTCGACTGTATGGTCCAAGATGACTCACGATATTGTCTGACATGACCAGTACTCGAACTGGTTTATTCCCACCTGTTTTTGAATCTGTTAGATAATTAGTTATATACTGTTACCTCAACCGCATTTTTGCGTGAATAATACGGAGATGCTCGTGAAACTAAAACTTAAAAATGTAGCATATTCATTATCCTATGCTTAAAACAGTACTCTTGGTTGAAATGAAGGCATTCGAGACCCACGCGCTGTTTTCTAGATATTACGTAACGAAATATAGCTTTAGTTTAAATAATTCTCCACGTGTAACGGCTGCTCCGTTCCGTGATGGATGTGAAATTAAGGCTTTTACAGCGACTCTGCAGTACTGAATGACATAATGACGAGGTGTCCTTTCGGTCGATATGCTGTCATGCCCAGTTATCTGGTCTTTACAGGTACTGCACGCACATATATAAGCTTTACGCCTGGGTAGAAAATAATATTGTTTTTTTCTACATCATTCCAACTAATACCATTCAACATTATTTTCCTACCAATTTTTGCACTAAAGTTTTGTTTCAACGATTGAATAAACAATATCAAAAAAGTAGTGAAAATGTTCTGAGAGGAAAATATGTTATTCAAAGGCAAAAGATGATGCTCGTTTTTTAGAACTAATAGTGATGATACGACACTAAGATGAAATAGAAAAAATTTATAGCAAAAGTTCGATTCCCGAAACTTACTGGCCTTCAAGAGATTTTGGGGTAACACCAGGAAGTCGCATGAAATGATTTAAAATGACATGAAATATAATTAAAATAAAGAATTAAAGTTACTGTAGGGAGTCACTGGAAGGTGACAGCAGATGTCTTAATCCTATGTCAGGGTAACAGTTAGCTACAGGGTATATCGGGCGGAATAGTAACCCAAAGGAAGCTACTGGGGAAGTGTCTGGGGAGAGTTTAGATGTCCTAATCCTATGTCAAGGCAATAGTCAGCGACAGGGTATTCAGGAGGAATAATAACCCAAATGAAGCTTATAGGGGGGTCTAGGGGTGAGGAGATGTGATCCTATATCAAGATAACAGTTAGCTACTGGGTATATCAGGACGAAAAGTAACCCAAAGGAAGCTACTGGGATGGGGTAACAGGAGATATTGTAATTCTGTGTCAGAGTTTCAGTAAGTTTCAGGGTATATCAGGAGACGTAACAACCTAAAGAAAATAAAGATGATGAGAAGCAGCTCCCGAGGGTCACAGGAGAAATTGAGCTTTTAAACAATAATAATGTCATGTTAGGAAATCACAGGAGAATTTCAAGTTATATTAAGATGGTAGAAGCATGTGACGCGATACCTAGCATAATTCTGAAAAGGAATAGCGAAAGTGTGATCTAAAAAAAAAGAGAAAATGTTGATTTAGTTACGAGTTCAACTTCTTGATGAACAAGTTTTCTGGTGACGTTAAAAATGCAATGTACGCCTTTATTGTTAAGCCCAATTACATTATGAAGCCCGATTTTTAGCGTTGTAAGCCCTCAGACTTACCCACCAGGAGGCTTGTTGGAAAGAAACTATAACTTTTATATGATTTTAATTAGCTTTGATTAGCTTTTGTAAAAAGTGTATATTATTTTATTTTTCAATCCACATTTGTTCACATAAGATTTAAAGAACACAGTAATTTATTTCATTTGAAATATTAAATTTAAACAAGAAAACTTTAGATATTTAAATTCGAAACTTTATTGCAGCTATAAATATCTGTTCGTGATTTGGCCGTTTTTAATCAAAATTATTTGATATATGTTTTGAATTTGTAGAATTTTGATAGTATTTTCTATTTACAAATTAGGATAATATTATGAACGCTATTCTTCCAGTAACGTTACGCATACTTTTTAAAGTGTATTATTTTAGCTCATTCTGAAGAAAGCTTGAAATAGCTTTTGAAGTCATGCCAGTAGCATAGGTTTATCAAGCTTATTTGTTTATCTTCCACCGATTTTGAAATATATATGAAAAAAGAAAGCGTATAGAAACACAACCAGTTATTCTAAAAATAGAAGGCAAAAATTGTGAAACAAATACCATTAATGACTTTGATGCACGTAAGGACTGATTCGAGATAGAAAGGGCTAAGATTAATGACTTGTTTCCTGCTAATTGTATGTGTTATAAAATCTCTACCATTCCTACTGTAATCAATCGTTTCGTTTAATCCTGTATAGAACCATGTAAAGGTATTCTAGTGTGATAGCTGAGCCTACTAACGTCTTCTGTTTGAAACTACTACTTTGTTGGTTATTCAAGACAAGACGCTAATTTACTCAACAAACATGACCAAATAACATTTTATTAGAAAATAGTAGCTTGTTTCATGTAGAGTTATCATATTCCCAAGAACAAATAACATTTTATTACAAGGTAGTATTATTGAATGAGTTGTATGACTGGAAGCCTTATCTTGGCGGAAGTCGCGTGACAGTTGGGAGCATGCGCGCTGGAGTTTCTAGAATTATCGGGGAACCCCGCGAATTTTCGAGTGTTTGCCAGACACCTTCTTTTTTAGTATATAAACCCGGCAAATAAAGCCAGCGATATACAGATATGTAGATAGAATGGATAGATTAAAGAGATAGATAATTGAGTCAGACTAACAGTAGGCACCGTAAGTAAAGTGTGTGAATCACTGTGATTTATAGCGCGTGTTATAAAAGTTGTTAAGTGTATTACAAAGTTTGTATCGAGAAAGAATAAACTAGTTTTAATCAAGAAATAACTTGAATCGCTGAAGTTTCTCGGAAAGAATTTATACCGGCAATTAACAAACAAGCAGTTACGTAACAAATTGGTGTCAGAGAGTGGGATAAAAAAAAGATGGAATAGAAGAACGAGAAAAGAAACAAGAAGAGAGACAAAAGCAGTGGCAAGAAAACCTGCAACAGTGGCAGCTCGAACAGCAAAATAAACAAGAGAGATTACAGCAGTTGTTGGAGGGAAAACAAAAGAAACAAGAAGAGAGACAACAGCAATGGCAAGAAAACCTGCAACAGTGGCAGATTGAACAGCAAAATAAACAAAAGAGATTACAGCAGTTGTTGGAGGAAAAAGAAAAGAAACGGTAAGAGAGATTACAACAGTTGTTGAAGGTAAAAGAAAAGAAACAAGAAGAGAGACTACAGCAGTGGCAACTGGAACAAGAAAGAAAACAAGAAGTACAAATGGAAAACGTTAGTAAATTTCAAAGTGAATTAAATACATTAAAGGATGATTTACTGTCTTTTACACAGGAAGGATATATTAGCTATGGACCTAATCAGCCTCAAACAACAGGAAGCCCCTTCCAGACCCTGCAGCTAAACCCTAATGCAGACATCTTCAGTCCTGTCAGAAGTCACATTCCAGACATGAGTGTCAGCAATAGGGGGTGATCTAGTGCGAAGGAAGCCACAGGAATTCGCTGGGAAGGCACCGTGGGAAGCATATAGAGCACAATTTGAGCTCCTGACAGAAATGAATGGATGGACAGAGGAGCAGAAGGCAGTGTACCTGGCAACAACCTTGAAGGGATAAGCACTGGAAATACTTGGACAGTTGTTAACAGACGACAGGCACAACTATAGAGCACTGGTAGCTGCTCCAGAACTCAGGTATGAAACTCAAAATCAGTCCAAAGTCTACAGGGCTAGGTTTAGGACTAGAGTCCTTGCTAAAGGGGAGAGCCTGTAAGAGCTGCCACAGGATTTGGAAAGTATGACACACAAGACCTACCCAACTGCACCACCAGAGGTCCTCAAGCTGTTGCTGAGGGATCAGGTC
>NW_013672761.1:30729-31727 GCF_000517525.1 Limulus polyphemus
TAGACCAGAGAGGAACTACTGTGTAACACGGAGGGAACTCCCTGCTAGAGTAAAGAGTCTGACATATTTCCAACCTTACCTATATGGAGCCAAGTTTACCATCAGGACAGAACATGCTGCATTACGCTGGTTAAGATTGGATTGGAAAGATAGACCAGTATAATTATGATATTGAATACAGAGAAGGTAAATCTCATGGAAATTCCGATGGACTGAGCCGAAGACCCTGCAAAAATGACTGCAGACATTGCTGTAAAAGAGAGGTTGAGCTAACCAGGTGTCATCAACTTGAAGTCAAAGTGACTGTAGGAGTTGATGATGGTAAAGTGAAACCAGGTATAAATATTAAAGCCATGCAGGAGAAAGACCAAGATTTGAAGCTAATAATTGATTTTTTAAAAGCAAGTGTTTTGCACCCCGTTTGGGAGAAGGTGTCTAGCTTAAGCCCTGTGACAAAGAACTATTGGGCACAATGGGACCAGTTGAAGCTTGAAGATGGTATTCTTGTCCAGAGATGGGAAAGTGTCGACCTGGCAAACAGTTATACCAAGAAAGTTATGGGAAGTTGTGCTGCATCAATCCCATGATAGTTTAACAGGAGAATATCTCGGAGTTAAGAAGACATTGAGTCACCTACGACAGAGATTCTACTGGATAGGTATGAGGTAAGATATGGAAGAATGGTGCAGGACATGCAGTACATGTTGTACTAAAAGGGGGCCCAAGCATAAGGGACGTGCTCCAATGAAGTTATATCAAGTTGGCGCACCAATGGAAAGAGAAGCCATTGACATTGCTGGTCCTTTGCCCCAAACTCGTGCTGGAAACAGGTACATTTGTGTGGTGATGGATAATTTCACCACATGGCCGGAGGCATATGCAATACCAAATCAGGAAGTTACAACTGTAGCTTCAGCTATTAGTGATTTCTTCTTCAGGTTTGGTATGCCATACGAACTGCATTCAGATCAAGGCTGTAAATACGAATCAACTGTGTT
>NW_013672761.1:32727-39114 GCF_000517525.1 Limulus polyphemus
CGTAACAATATCTAAACCAACAACAGTCTCGCTGTTACCATCCTCCATGTTTCACTTTGGTGTCTGTAATACAAGGTTTACCTGAATTGTCATTATTAAAATTTCTATTATGATCAAAAGTATTACTGTACTGGCTTTGCTACCAATTTCACATCTTTTAAATGCCGATTTACTTTTTTCTTGGCCGCATTTATTTTTACAGCTGGGCTGTTGTTGGTTTAGACATCACTACTGTTTAAAAAGCAGAAATTATTGTAAGGGATATCATCAGACCTTTTTGTAATCACCAAAGCCTACCATGGATCTTGTACACACTTGCATAAATGGATTTATCACATCAAGAAGCAATTGGTATACATATCAGTTTAATGTCTTCGATTATCGAAGTACTGCTCTGCAATTCATTTATTCTAGATAAACCCACACAACTTATGAATTTCATTGAACAGTGTGTATATTCAAGTTAACCTCACGCCCCCCCCCACCACACACACATACACACACAATGTATATTCAACTTCCAGTGAACAGTGTGTATACTTAAGTTATCAAACTTGCCCCGAATACTGTAACTTAACGGTGTTTAGTGTTTACATAAGAATGTTCTGGAGAGGTAACTCGATACTTGTAGAGATTACGTACAACATCTAATGTGGTGTGAATTAAATCTTATTAACACAATTACGTATAGTATCTAATGCTGGTATGATTTAAATCCTGCTAATACAGTTACGTACGGTATCTAATGCTGGCATGATTTAAATGTTAACAATATTAGAATTGCATACAGTATCTAATTTTGGTGTGATTAAAATCATAATATTAGAATTACGGACAGTATCTACTGTTGGTGTGATTTGAATATTACTAATATAATTACGTACAGTATCTAATGTTGGGGTGATTTCAATCTTAGTAATACTAGAATTGCATACAGTGTCTAATGTTGGTGTGATTTAAATCTTACTAATAGAATTTCATACAGTATCTAATCCTGCTATGATTTACATCTTACTAGTACTAGAACTGCATACAGTATCTAATGTTGGTGTGATTTAAATATTACTAATACTAGAATTCCATACAGTATCTAATGCTGCTATGATTTAAATCTTACTAATACTAGAATTCCATACAGTATCTAATGCTGCTATGATTTAAATCTTACTAATACTAGAATTCCATACAGTATCTAATGCTACTATGATTTAAATCTTACTAATACTAGAATTCCATACAGTATCTAATGCTACTATGATTTAAATCTTACTAATACTAGAATTCCATACAGTATCTAATGTTGGTGTGATTTAAATCTTACTAATATTAGAACTGCATACAGTATCTAATGCTGGTATGATGAAAATATTACTAATACAATTATGTACAGTATCTAATGCTGTTCTGATTTAAATCTCACAAATGGAATTGCGTAATAAAATCCTGTGCGTAATTCTATTAGTGAGATTTAACTCACACTAACAATAGATACTGGTATGATTTAAATCTCACTAGTAAAATTACGTAGAGTGTCTAACGTTAGTATGATTTAAATCTTACTAAGACTAGAATTGCCTACAGTATCAAACGTTAATATGATCTAAATCTTAGTAACAGAATTACGTACAGTATCTATGCTCGTAATATTTTATATCTTACTATTACAATTTCGTACACTATCTAATGCTGTGATGATTTAGATCTCACAAATAGAATTAAGTACAGTGTCTAATGCTGTTGTCATTTAAATCTTACTAATAGTATTGCGTATAGTATCTAATGGTGAGGTGATTTATGTCTTACAGTGTGTATTGTTGATGGGATTTACATTTTACAAATAGAATTAAGTACAGTATTTAATGCTGGCATGATTTAGATCTGACTAATACAACTACGTACAGTGTCTAAATCTTACTAATAGAGTTGCATACAGTGTATAATTCTGGTATGATTTAAATCTTACGAATAAAATTGCATATAGCGTCTAATGGTGGCGTTATTTAAATCTTATTAATAGAATTACGTACAGTATCATATGTTGGTGTGATATAAATCTTACTAAGATAATTGAGTATAATATCAAATGTTGGTGTGATTTACATCTTAATAATATAATTGCGTACAGTTTCTAATGTTTGTAGTATTTAAATCTTACTAATATAATGGCATACAGTGACTAATGTTTTTGTTCATAATTGAATAAATATAGTTGTTTAACAACAAGTAAAAGCTTGGAATGGTCTATTCTTTCATTGGTGTGTGTGTCTGTGAGCCAGACTAGTTTCGTAGAATTCCACTCCTCATCAATGACCCTGGATATTACCACCAATGAAATATCAACAACAACAACATAAGCGTTATTTCATTCCGATCCTGCTGGGGGTGGGGGGACCAGCCAAGGGACGAAAAAAGAAAAATGGGTAAAATGGATAATAGATGGGTAAGCGTGCAAGTCAGCACAGGAGACGGAAAATGGGGAAAACGCGATATTTGCAGAAGAAGAAGACAATCCGGAGAAATATGGGTGAACACTAACCAGTCTATATTATATAATGGAGATTGTGTGGGAACTGTCAACGGGTATATCGGGTATTATGGATCAGGATAGATAAATGAGGGAAGAGGGGACATCAGCATCTCGACGTGGTCGGGATTGTCAGCTGGGAGGGACATGACATTGAGGTTCAGTAGGTGATCAGCTGGTGCAAAAATACTTCTGGGAGTGTATACAGTGGTGGTGAGAACATCGGAGAAAATGAGATTGTGGTCACGAAAACAGTTATTAACATAGCGAGTGCGAAGCTGCAATATAATGTGAGGAAAGTTGATACGGCGATAAAGGTCGGAAGTGGGACTAGGGAGTGTGACACCAAAGGTGAGCCGGAGGGCATGGCGCTCCAAAACCTGGAGACGAGAGTAGTAGGTCAGAGAAGCAGATATCCAGGCTGTATGTCCATAGGTTAAGCAGGGTCTGATAAATGTCTTGTATGTGTATAGCAGAAGAGGAGGGTTCAGGCCCCAGAAGGTACCAGTGAGAGAATGGAGGAGATGAAGACGTCGAGTAACCTCAGCAGAAAGGGCAGATAGGTATGGCTTCCAAGTAAGATGCCTATCAAAGACAATGCCTAGATAGGTCACGTAGTCGGAAAGGAGGATCGGGACATTGTCAACCCGGACATCAAATAGAGATGGGTCACGGCAAGGGCGAAACTTATGACGAGTTGGACCAAAAAGAATAGCTCGTGTCTTAGGAACATTGAGGGATAGCCGCTAGCAGTGACACCAAGACAAAAAAAATTATACCTTTTTGGTAATTAAAACTATCGAAAAGGCACTTCACACGAAAAGTTGTGGCCTTTTTTTCGGAATTACGACTATCAATAAGACATTTTACGTGGAACGTTGTAACTTTTTAGGAATTACGACTACCATTAAGACACTTTACAAGAAAAATTGTGACTTTTTATAAATTAGGACTATCAATACGGCACTTTACAAGAAAATTTGTGACTTTTTATAAATTAGGACTACCAATAAGGCACTTTACAAGAAAAGTTGTGACTTTTTAGAAATTAGGCCTACCAATAAAGCACTTTAGTAGGATGACTTTATGGAAAATACGCGTACACAAAACTAAACTTTATTATGCTTTTCAAGTTAAAATAATCCGTGGAGGTTTCATGTATACATTAGTCAAGTCTCTTCTTGTGCTTTTCAAGTCAAAATATTTGGTGGAACACGTGTGCCCCAGTTAACATTGTTGATGCTACCATAGTCAAGATGCTACATATAACGTGTACATACATAATTAGTTAAGCTGTTGCACGTATTTCTACACCTGATAGTTTATAAAATGGACACACGTACCTGTCAAATATACTGTTGATATGAACGATCTTTGCATTCACTATGAGAAAACCTATACACTGGATAGGTGAAGTGAAGAAAATGTGTCATTTGACACTATTCAGAGATTAAACATTTTCGGAGTACTTAGTTTATATATTATATCTGCTATTGTGTGGCTATATAATGTGAAAAACTAAATAGTGGCCAATGACAATTTTCTTCACTTTTCAAATTGTCTGACTCACTTTCCAATCATTTCAACACTCGAAGACACTCCTGCATGCTCCTGTTTGATTTCCGGCGTTGTTTTGACTCAGTTTGACATCAAGGTTTACTCCACAAACTGCATATGTTACACTTTCCTATTCCCTATATTCGTCTCATCTCTTCTTTTCTACACAGGAGGCGTGCCGCTATATCGATTGATGGGATTCTCTCTCGCACTTTCACACTACATACTGGAGTCCCACAAAGTTCTGTGTTGTTCTGTACATTCTCTATGTTGCTGATATGCCTTGTCCCCAGCCCCCTCTTCAGTTGTTTCAATATGCTGATGACACAGCTTTGGTAGCCCATTGTTCCACGATGTCAACTCTGAACAAGCTACTCCAGGCTGCTGTAAACGTTTCCTGTAAAATGCCTTATTAGTAGCGGTACCTGTTAATGCTTTAATATAGATGCAAACCCCTGAAAGAGTCATAAATTTGTAACAGTATTCCCAGAAGTTCTGGTTTAGTTGTTTTTATTTTTATTTACATATACATACATTTCAATATAAATCACCAAAAGTAAGCATCTGCAGAAACTAACGAGCAAAACCAGATAACGGCGCTAGCTGCAGATGTTTAAACATTACTGTTACGACTGCGGAAGTCACGTGGCGCTGGTAACACGTGATGATATTCTAGAAGCATCGGGAAACCTCACGAATGTCTCAGCGTTTGCTAGACGCCCTGTTTTTTTAGTATATAAGTCAAGTGAGCGGTAGTGACCGTAAGTAAAGTGCGTGAATCGTTGTGAATTATAGCGTGTGTGTAAGTTAAAGTGACTGTAGAAATTAAGTGTATTGCAAAGTTGTATTGAGAACGAATAAACTAGTTTTATTTAAGAAAGGACTTGTATCGCTTAAGTTCCTCGGGAATAATTTATACGGGAAATTAACAAACGAACAGAGACGTAACATTACATTAGTTTTTTTTTTTCATGCGTTCAATATCTATTCAAAAGCTTAAAAATCTGATGTTTTATTTAGAAACTCACAGCTATTACAAACTAACATTTTCTGTTTCTTACACAGTTCGTGTTCCTCACAATGGCTGTTGGAGCCCCGATTATTGGGAAACTGGGCGATATTTACGGTCGTAAAAACGTAAGTGTACAAAATGAAATTTATCACAAGTTATGGTAAACTGTGTATAGAAAACTTTTCTTCGTTATTTCACTTGTCTTTTGACCATGTTGTACCAAACTCTTATTGGATAATAGTTATCGAAGTTTAGTTAATTTATTAAAGTGGAATTCGAATATTACATTAAATATTATTAAAATTAGTTCACTGCTGTTATTTCTAAAGTAATAAAGGACTGGTGCGACCTAATAATTAGCGTATCCGGGATGCGAAACTGAGGATTCTATGTTAGAGTCCCGTTTCTGCAAAAAAAACTACGCTCCGTACTTTGGGCCCGTGGGTGCTCCATAGAAGCGTAACAGTGGAAACTGTTGGCTTGGTGCCTTCCCTCTAATCGATCAATTCAAAATTACGGAAATATATGAGCACGTAGCCTTCTTGCGTGAAATTCAACAAACAAACCAAACAAGTAAACAAGTTATAATTTAATATTTCAAACAATATATATATATATATATATAGTGTTATAATTAATAACTCTTCAAGAAACGTTACATGGTCTTGTCCTTAGTGGTTTTTGCTTTGATACGTGTAAAAATCTAGGTCGCACTATTAGTATATCCCAAAGAACGCACAACCTCTTAATATCATTCCTAAAGTTGGTTCAATGTAAACTAGTAGAGAAAATCGGGAGCACACACATTTATCACATAATTTACATGGTCATCGTTTAATTATGTAGTTTTTATTAGAACTCTATCTACAAGTATGGTATCCCTATCAAAGAAATTTAATAATCTTGTTCAAAACAAACTCTGACTAACGGAGAATTACAGTTGGAACAACACAATGATCAGACACTTTGTTTTGTTTATACTTCTAAAGATGTAGAAAGCCTGAGTGCTAGATCTGCCTGTTCTTTAAATTTACGCAATGAAAAAAAAAAAAACACAAGTGTTTTAACGACTGTTAGATCTGCCTGTTTTCTAAACTTATGCAATGAAAAAACAAAAAAAAATGTGTTTATGACTGATAGATCTGCCTATTCTTTAAAGTTACGCAATGAAAAAAAAAAAAACACAAGTGTTTTAACGACTGTTAGATCTGCCTGTTTTCTAAACTTATGCAATGAAAAAACAAAAAAAAATGTGTTTATGACTGATAGATCTGCCTATTCTTTAAAGTTACGC
>NW_013672761.1:39852-43456 GCF_000517525.1 Limulus polyphemus
ATAGCCGCTAGCAGTGACACCAAGACAAAAAAATTACAGCAGCCTGGAGTAGCTTGTTCAGAGTTGACATCGTGGAACAATGAGCTACCAAATCTGTGTCATCAGCATATTGAAACAACTGAAGAGGAGGCTGGGGACAAGGTATATCAGCAACATAGAGAATGTGCAGAAGGGGAGACAGGACAGAACCTTGTGCGACTCCAGCATGTAGTGTGAAAGTGCGAGAGAGAATCCCATCAATCGATATAGCAGCACGCCGCCTGTGTAGAAAATAGGAGATGAGACGAATATAGGGAATAGGAAAGTGTAACATATACAGTTTGTGGAGTAAACATTGATGCCAAATTGAGTCAAAAGCACGCCGGAAATCAAACAGAAGCATGCAGGAGGGTATTTGAGTGTTGAAATGATTGGACAGTGAGTCAGACAATTTGAGAAGTTGATCCAAAGTAGAAAGGCGTGGTCGAAATCCCGCCTGTGCATGAGGCAGCAATGTATTGATGTAGACCGGCAACAAGGATTCGTTCAAAGGTTTTACTGAAAACACTAGTGAGGCTGATAGGATAATAAGAATTAACAGAGTAGGTTTATTCGGTTTCAGAAAAAGCAGGATAGTGGATAAACTCCAGGAATCATGAAAAACTCATGATGAAAAAAGAAATGTGTAAAACAATGCTAGAAGTCGAAGGAATTGCAGAAATGCATGACGAACTTTACAGTACGTGATACCATCAGGACCAGGGGTAGAGTTACGTCTATTCTTCAGCACCCACCAGACATCAGCTGCAGTGAAATATCATCAACAACGACATATACCTTATTTCATTCCGGGACCGACGGGCCGGATTGAACTATTAGCCAAAAAACCAAGTCTTTATGGTATTGAGGTATCAAAAATCGAACTGGTGTATTTAAGTGTTTTATATTCACAAAAAAGAATCTCATCATTCTATAGGTATTAAAGGAAATTGTAGCGTTCCGCCACAATTTAATTCTTCGTATTGTTAGCCGACAGTGGACAGCTTCTACATAATTGAATAAATAGAGTTGTTTAACAACAAGTAAAAGTTTGGAATGGTCTATTCTTTCATTGGGGTATGTGTCTGTGAGCCAGACTAGTTTCGGTGAATTCTACTCCTCATCAGTGACCCTTAAATACACCAGTTCAATGTTTTTGTTATTTTAATTTATTAAAATTACATAGAGTTTCTCATGCTGGTGTGATGCCAGTTTCACTAATAGAATTACGTACGTTATTTAAAGCTGGTGTGATGTAAATATTAGTATTAGAATTACGTACAGCGTGTAATGTTGGTGTGATTTAGATATAAGTAATAGAATTACGTACAGCGTGTAATGTTGGTGTGATTTATATATTAGTAATATAATTACGCACAGAATGTAATGTTGGTGTGATTTATATATTAGTTATAGAATTACTTATATATTAGTAATCGAATTACGTAACATTACACGCTGTACGTAATTCTATTACTAATATATAAATCACACCAACATTACACTCTGTACGTAATTCTTTAGTAATATATAAAACACACCATTATTACACCCTGTACGTAATTCTATTACTAATAAATAAATCACACGAACATTACATTCTGTGGGTAATTCTATTACTAATATATAAATCACTCCAACTGGTGTGATGTGATTTATATATATTAATAATAGAATTACGTACAGCGTGTAATGTTGGTGTGATTTATATATTAGCGTGTAATGTTGGTGTGATTTATATATATTAATAATAGAATTACGTACAGCGTGTAATGTTGGTGTGATTTATATATTAGTAATAACGTAATTCACAGCGTGTAATGTAAATCACACCTATATATTACTAATAGAATTACGTACAGAATGTAATGTTGGTTGTATAAATCACTTAGTAATAGAATTACGTACAGTGTGTAATGTTGGTGTGATTTATATATTAATAATAGAAATACGTATAGAGTGTAATACATTACACGCTGTACGTAATTCTATTACTAATATATAAATCACACCAACATTACACTCTGTACGTAATTCTTTAGTAATATATAAAACACACCATTATTACACCCTGTACGTAATTCTATTACTAATAAATAAATCACACGAACATTACATTCTGTGGGTAATTCTATTACTAATATATAAATCACTCCAACTGTTACTAATATATAAATCACACCTATAATTACGTACAGAGTGTAATGTTGGTGTGATTTATATATTAGTAATAGAATTACGTACAGAGTGTAATGTTTCTGTACGTAGTTCTATTACTAATATATAAATCACACCACAATTACACGCTGTACGTAATTCTATTACTAATATATAAATGACACCAACATTACACTCTGTACGTAATTCTATTACTAATATATAAATCACACCAACATTACACTCTATACGTAATTCTATTACTAATATATAAATCACACCAACATTACACTCTGTACGTAATTCTATTACTAATATATAAATCAATCCAACATTACACGCTGTACGTAATTCTATTACAAATATATAAATCACACAAAAATTACACGCTGTACGTAATTCTATTACTAATGTATAAATCATACCAACATTACACTCTGTACGTAATTCTATTACTAATATAAAATCACACTAACATTACACTCTTTACGTAATTCTATTACTAATATATAAATCACACCAACATTACATTCTGTACGTAATTCTATTACTCATATCTAAATCACACCGTGTAATGTTGGTGTGATTTAGATATGAGTAATAGAATTACTTACAGAGTGTAATGTTAGTGTGTTTTATATATTAGTAATAGAATTACGTACAGCATGTAATGTTGGTGTGATTTACGTGTAATGTTGGTGTGATTTATATATATTAATAATAGAATTACGTACAGCGTGTAATAGAATTACGTACAGCGTGTAATGTTGGTGTGATTTATATATTAGTAATAGAATTACGTACAGAGTGTAATGTTGGTGTGATTTATATATTAGTAATAGAATTACGTAACATTACACGCTGTGGTGTGATTTAGATATTAGTAATAGAATTACGTACAGAGTGTAATGCTGGTGTGATTTATATATTAGTAATAGAATTACGTACAGAGTGTAATGTTGGTGTGATTTATATATTAGTAATAAAATTACGTACAGAGTGTAATGTTCGTGTGATTTAGATATTAGTAATAGAATTACGTTTAGAGTGTAATGTTGGTGTGATTTAGATATGAGTAATAGAATTACGTACAGAGTGTAATGTTGGTGTGATTTATATATTAGTAATAGAATTACGTACAGAGTGTAATGTTGGTGTGATTTATATATTAGTAATAAAATTACGTACAGAGTGTAATGTTGGTGTGATTAAATATTAGTAATAGAATTACATACAGAGTGTAATGTTCGAGTGATTTTCATATTAGTAATAGAATTACGTTTAGAGTGTAATGTTGGTGTGATTTAGATATGAGTAATAGAATTACGTACAGAGTGTAATGTTGGTGTGATTTATATATTAGTAATAGAATTACGTACAGAGTGTAATGTTGGTGTGATTTATATATTAGTAATAGAATTACGTACAG
>NW_013672762.1:0-781 GCF_000517525.1 Limulus polyphemus
AACTGAATCTCTTTTACTAATTAGACCTACCACATTTCTCTAAGGCTAATTCACTTTTACCTGAATGTAATACAATGTACATTTTCATTTATATAACTGAATTTCTTTTTACTAAACAGACATTCTGCATTGCTGTAAGGGTAATTCACTTTTACCAGAATGTACTACAATGTAAATTTTCATTTATATGTAGTTCAAATCGATATTTTACTTCATTTTTTAAATTTATTATATAATTACTGATTTTTTAGGATTTTGTATTATATAAAGAGTTTTCTATTGTGTTTCTTTTGATTTTTTTAGTTTTAATTTTATTTTGATATAGTGCTTTTGTTTAATTCAATCCTTTTTTTTCATATTTAGACTCAACTGTACTTAGCTTCCCTTCATGTATTTCACATGGTCAGCTAGTATTTGTTGTGCAGGAGTAGCTTACCTATGTGTTTTTATTCTTCTAAACCATGTTGTATCAGTATAATTACCTACATATAAGTTAAATTTAAAATTGGCTTACAGAATTATAATTCCCTAACAGCTGGTTGTTTATCGAGACCAAAATACCATAAGATGTTTGTTTGAAGGTATGATGAGATGTAAATTATTGCTGTAAAGATACTAACTGTAGTAGGAGAAATATTTATATAGGGTATTATTAGTGATTTAGTTAGTTGTTATAGTACTAACTGTAGTAGGAGAAATATATATATATATAGTAGGGTATTATTAGTGTATTTAGTTAGTTGTTATACTACTAACTGTAGTAGCTAGAAATATATATATA
>NW_013672762.1:1781-14282 GCF_000517525.1 Limulus polyphemus
AAATATTTATATAGGGTATGATTAGTGATTAAAATAGTTGTTATAGTACTGACTGTAGTAGCATAAATATTTATATAGGGTATTATTAGTGATTAAGTTAGTTGTTATAGTACTAACTGTAGTAGCAGAAATATTTATATAGGGTATTCTTAGTGATTAAGTTAGCTGTTATAGTACTAACTGTAGTAGCAGAAATATTTACATAGGGTATTATTAGTGATTAAGTTAGCTGTTATAGTACTAACTGTAGTAGCAGAAATATTTATATAGGATGTTATTAGTGATTAAGTTAGCTGATATAGTACTAACTGTAGTAGCAGAAATATTTATATAGGGCATTATTAGTGATTAAGTTCGTTGTTATAGTACTAACTGTAGTAGCAGAAATGTTTATATAGGGTATTATTAGTGATTAAGTTAGCTGTTATAGTACTAACTGTAGTAGCAGAAATATTTATATAGGGTATTATTAGTGATTTAGTTAGTTGTTATAGTACTAACTGTAGTAGGAGAAATATTTATATAGGGTATCATTAGTGATTAAGTTAGTTGTTATAGTCTGCTTCCATAGTAAAGTACTAACTTTAGTAGCTAAAATATTTATATAGGGTATTATTAGTGATAAAGTTAGTTGTTATAGTCTGCTTCCATAGTTTAGCTCTGTGATGTTTTTATAGTTTTGTTTAATTTCTTATTAAGATGACTTATGTCAATTTTGTAGAAGGGAATTTGTCTATGCCATGTCTTGTATAAAAATCAGTTTATGTAAAAGTGTTCCATTCTTTTATTTCTTTAACAACTATTTGTAATTGCTAAATGTATTTACTTTTAATTTCAGGCACTTCCAGTCAGTAGAAAGAAGGAAATTTAATGAAGTGTGGAACCTAAAAGATGCAGAAGTTAAAGACCTTCTTAAGAAAATCTTGACTGCTGACTGTTTGATACATGACCAGATTCTTGGACTACCTTGGGAACCCCCTGACTTGTATGTATTTTAAACTATCAGCATTGCTCCGTATAAAGTGTAATGTTTAAACACTAGCTCAGTATACAAAGTTTTCAGTCACTGCCTAATGCTTTTAAGTGGCCATTATTAAAAGCTACAGTGATGAGAAATATGGTCAAAGGCTCTTTCTCTAAAATCTGTATCAACACATTATTTGCATTTCTGGAACATACACATTCTTAAAAATACATGTATTAAAACCACTTTCACTTTGTAATATTTTGCTATCATAAGAATAATAATATGAATACATTGTGTTATTTCAAACTCAGAAAACATATTCTAGAAAATAAAGTGGTAAATTATCTCAAAGGATTGTTATTTCAGCCATGAAACTTTTTCTTATCTTACTGTTGAAATATCTCTTCATTGAGTTAGCTCAATTAGTTGAGCTTTTTGAAAATTTTACAATCCCAAAAATGTATCTTATCACTTTTGAAGCTAGTTGTTTACTTATATATATATATATGCTAATTTATTTTAAATTACTACAAAAGTACACTATCTTGAATCACATTTCAATCATTCTGGATCATCCTGTCTTACACACTCCATTTCTACAGTATAACTTTCTTTATCCCCTTCCCTCAGTCATTCTGGAGCATTCTATCTTACATACTCCTATCTCTACAGTATATCTTTATTTATCCCTTCTCCTCAGTCATTCTGAATCATCCTGAGTTACACACTCCATTTATACAATATAACTTTCTTTATTCCCCTTCCCTCGTTCTGGATCATCCTGTCTTACACACTCCATTTCTACAGTATAACTTTGTTTATTCCCCTTCCCTCGGTCATTCTGTATCATCCTGTCTTACACACCCATCTCTACAGTATGACTTTCTTTATTCCCCTTCTCTCAGACATTTGGGATCATCCTATCTTACACACTCCACTTCTACAGTATAACTTTCTTTATTCCCCTTCCCTCAGACATTTTTGATCACCCTATCTTACACGCTCCACTTCTACAGTATAACTTTGTTTATCCCCTCCCCTCAGTCATTCTGGATCATCCTGTCTTACACACGCCACTTCTAAAGTATATCTTTCTTTATTTCCCTTCCCTCAGTCATTCTGGAGCATCCTATCTTACACATACCACTTCTACAGTATGACTTTGTTTATTTCCTTCCCCTCAGTCATTCTGGATCATCCTGTCTTACACACTCCACTTCTACAGTATATCTTTCTCTATTCCCCTTCCCTCAGTCATTCTGGAGCATCCTATCTTACACATACCACTTCTACAGTATGACTTTGTTTATTTCCCTCCCCTCAGTCATTCTGGATCATCCTATCTAACACACACCACTTCTACAGTATAACTTTGTTTATCCCTTCCCCCCCCCGTTCATTCTGGATCATCCTATTTTAACACTCCACTTAACATAATGTATTGTTTAGGGTCAACCAGGGACCTATTGGTCCATCTCAGCTTTCCCATCCTCTAAACTAAACTAAAACTAACGTTGTTTATCCCCCTCCCCATGTCCATTCTAGTATTCTGACAATCCAAAAGTGAATATTTTTTGATTTGCATTTCATTGTAACAATGTAGATTTCAATGTTATCAGTGGTTTTGCACAGTTAGTTGTGTCTCATAAAAGTATCAACCTGTAGAAAATGACATCAAAGAAAACTACTGACACTGTGGTACCGTTACATTTCAGGAAAGATACATGTAGAACACAGTATGAATAAAGAGATGTTTATCTGTTTAACAAACACAACTGGTGTCAATTTGGTACCATCATACCTCAGGAAAGATACATGTAGAAGTCATTATAAATAAAATAAATGTTTATCTGTTTAACAAACACAACTGGTGTCAATTTGGTACCATCATACCTCAGGAAAGATACATGTAGAAGTCAGTATAAATAAAATAAATGTTTATCTGTTAACAAATACAACTGGTGTCAATTTGGTACCGTCATTCCTCAGGAAAGATACATGTAGAAGTCAGTATGAATAGAGTAAATGTTTATATGTTTAACAAGCACAATTGGTGTCAATTTGGTACCATCATACCTCAGGAAAGATACATGTAGAACACATTATGAATAAAGTAAATGTTTATCTGTTTAACAAGCACAATTGGTGACACTGTGGTACTGTCATACCTCAGGAAAAATACATGCACAACTCAGTATGAATAAAGTAAATGTTTGCTTAATAAACACAACTGATGACACAGTGGTACCATCATACCTCATGAAAGATACATGTATAAGTCAGTATGAATAAAGTAAATGTTTATCTGTTAATAAACACAACTGATGACACGGTGGTACCGTCATACCTCATGGAAGATACATGCTGAAGTCAGTATAAATAAAATAAATGTTTATCTGTTTAACAAGCACAATTGGTGACACTGTGGTACTGTCATACCTCAGGAAAAATACATGCACAACTCAGTATGAATAATATAAGTGTTTGCTTAATAAACACAACTGATGACACAGTGGTATCGTCATACTTCAGGAAAGATACATGTAGAAGTCAGTATGAATAAAGTAAATGCTTATCTGTTAATAAACACAATTGATGACACAGTGGTATCGTCATACTTCAGGAAAGATACATGTAGAAGTCAGTATGAATAAAGTAAATGCTTATCTGTTAATAAACACAACTGATGACACAGTGGTACCGTCATACCTCATGGAAGATACATGCTGAAGTCAGTATAAATAAAGTAAATATTTGTTGAATAAACAAAGGAGAATGAATTTTATCAAAAGTATTCTATCAACTATTTGTGTTTTCTTTTACATTGTCTTTATTCAAGAAGACTAAGACATGGATTTTGTTTTGTTTTAAGAAAGTTCCTGGGCCCTGAAGAAGAATCTTTGCAAAAGAATTGTAAAAAATCAGAGACATCAGCTATGGATTTTATTCAAAATCTTTTTTACTCCAGATCAGGTATTCTCATCATAAGTATTACTTCCGATAGTAACTTATGTTGCTTCTATTTACATTTCTTCCTCATTATTTTACCCATATAAATAAACAAATAATCTATATGGAAACATATATTTAGTATTATCATGCTTTTACTATTGGTTAATACTGTGAGTGAACAAAAATTGGTTTATTCATAAAAATTTAAAGGAGATGTATTTGAATCCTCTTTCAGTGTAATTATTTTTGTTTAATTTGAGGGATTGATTGAATGAAATGCTGTTTTGTTTGAAGACTATGTTGTGAAGTGTTTTTGTTTTGTTAGAAACGTATTATGTCTTACATATTTCAGTATTCATAGTGGATTTGAGCCTGACATAGCCTGGTGGCTAGAGCACTTGACTTGCAATCTGTGGGTAGTGGGATCAAAACCTGTCACCCAACGTGCTCACATTTTTATTTGTGGGTGTTTATAATGTGATGGTCAATCCCACTCTTCACTGTCAAAGAGCAGCCCAAGAGTTTGCAGTGGGTGATGTTGACTAACAGTATTCCCTATGGCCTGTCACTTTAAAATTATGTTTTGTTTATTTACAGATGCTTTTTCTTAAGTTCTAGTTACTCGTTTAGGTACTCTATAAGATTTTTTTTATTTGTGATTTACTTACATTATCTTATGAGTTTTCTCTTTAATATTTACAGTTTAGTTTGTTCAACTAACTTCTTAGTCTGTTTTAACCCTAAGATTTGGATCATAGAGAAATTATAACTGTTTTGGTTATCACAATATAAAGGAAAAGATAAAAAACACTAAATTTGTCTCTTAACAGTTTTTTATTATGAGAAACTTTTGTGCTGATCAATTCAACTCTTGCTGAAAAATCTTCATTTTAAAAAAGTTCTTACCCCATTTTGTGTCAAGGTTATGTTGGAAGTCCATAAAGTAATTTACCTATAGAACACCTGTTGTTGATGCTAGAGTAAGTCATGTATATTCACTGGAAGAATAACCAAAAGTCATATTTACTCTAGTTTCAGTTATGAGGACAAGGTTGGAAGGTGTGAGAACATTCATGATGGGGATCCTGTTGAAGTTAAAACAATCAGGATCTGAGGAATTCAAAAGAGGACAATAAAACTGCAAAGTAGAAGGAACAATAAGAATAAAATACTTTTTTATCATTGTGATCCCTTGTATTGTCTTAAATTAGTGATTGACAGGCTTCAACCAATGAAAGTCACAATAAACATTTGTTGGTACATCTGTTTAGTGTGCACAGTGTACTAAATGTCATTAACATGCTGAAAACCATTAGTTCAGTGACAATCAAGTCCAAAGTGGAATTGCCATAAGCAATTATATCCTTGCTTTGGGAAGGCTTTTCATCAACAACAAAATAATTTGGGAGTTCCAACCCGAAACAAAGCTTTATGTGAGAAATAGGTCAAGGTTACCTCTAAAACATCATGCCAGTTTCTGTACAATTAACTCACAATTTTATGGTTAATAGTTATTTTTAATATTGACTTTCTTTAGTTAACTATAATACTGTTATGTTATGTTTTTTAATATTAACAGTTGACTTTGTTTAGCTTTTCTCTGAGAATGTTTTTCAATATCTTCAGTTTTTTTGTTAGTTCATGAGTCATTTCATAGTTGTTTACTTCAGTTTCTACAATTTATTATGTTTAATTATAAATTCTCTTTTTTTTTAACAGAGACAGGGCCTGAAAAGTGCAGTGAAACCTTGGCAGCCGTTACTGAGGGTACAACACAAAGAAATCTTTCATCTTCTGATATAAGGGATGTGTTGGAGGTTCTCTGTCAAGAGATGGTATGTTTTTTGACACAAAGACTTCGTCCAGTGTTTTTCATATTTGTGTTATGTAACAAAGTTTACTCAATGTAGACATTATTAAAATGCAAATACATTCTTGTAGAAGGTTAAATTGTCTTAAAAGGATTTTATTTGTTGGAAGTAAGAACATTTCTAACCTATAGTTATATTTTTTATGAGAAATTCAAAGTTCTTAATTCATAGCATCTTTAAGAGTAATTATTATTATTTTTCTCCTTTCAATACAGATGTGGAAATATAACTTCTTTTTTAATGATGTAAATAATGTGCTGAGGTTATTATTATTAAGTTGGTTTGAATCAAATCCATTTATTTCTTATAAATATGTTTAAATATTTTTATTTTTCACAACAGGCAAAATACAACTTCTGGTTTTCACTTAACATGTAAATAGTGTATAATGGTAATCTCTAAATAGTGTATGATAGTAATCATGTAAATAGTGTATAATGGTAATCTCTAAATAGTGTATGATAGTAATCATGTAAATAGTATATAATAGTAATCATGTAAATAGTGTATAATAGTAATCATGTAAATAGTGTATTATAGTAATCATTTAAATAGTGTATAATAGTAATCTCTAAATAGTGTATAATAGTAATCTTTAAATAGTGTAAAACAGTAATCTTTAAATAGAGTATAATAGTAATTTCTTTCATGCTTTCATCTTGGAAACTTTCTTTATAGTATCATGAATGTTTAGCCATGCTAAAGTGTTCAGTAACTGAGTTTCTGGTTGTCATGTTAATGGTGTCAGGAATGTTTAGACATGCTAATGTGTTCAATAACTGGGTTTCTGATTGTTAATAGTGTCAGAAATATTTAGCCATGCTTAAATGTTCAGTAGTTGGGTGTTTTTTTTTGTCATATTAATAGTGTCAGGAATGTTTAACCATGCTAAAGTGATCAGTAACTGGGTTTCTAGTTGTTATGCTTCAGGGCTATTGTCAAGATGCATGGGTCATAAGCTAGTGCATGACAGGACATGGCAACATAGTCTGTGTCAGGTTTTTATTTATGTATAGGCTGGATTCTTTACAGTAGGTGTGTGTGTGACTTGTTGGTGATAAATTTCAACATTCGGGTCGCAGGTTTGAATCCTCGTCCCACCAAATATGCTTGCTTTTTCAGCCACTGGGACATTATAATGTAATGGTCGATCCCACTATTCATTGGTAAAAGAATATCCCAAGAGTTAGTGGTGGGTGGTGATGATTAGCTGCCTTCCCTCTAGTCTTTCACTGCCAAATTAGGGACAGATAGCCCTTGTGTAGGTTTGTCGAAATTTAAAACAAACAGACAAACAATTTCAATAATAAACAAACAACACACAGTCCACTTGTTTTGAAATAATATATTAAAACAAGTCAAAAGGTTATACAAATGTTCATTACACTGTTTGTTATCACAGTTGTATGTGGAGCTTTAAGTAATTATCTGTTCTTCGTAAAAGTCCACACAGGCTAGTTCAATTACTTTAGAACACAATAGAAAAGACAACTTATTCTTCTCTAGTCTGTTAGTACAATCCAATTTTTAAAATTCGCCACTGTCCACTTTTTATGGCTAAACTCACAATCATGCAGTCTAGATCTATCTCTTGAAGTAAATTTCCAATGCATATTTATACCCTGACAGAGGTCTAAAACGTTCCACAGAGTACTAGATATTATGATGCAATAATACTCAATTAAAGCAAGGAGAAAAAACTCAGAAGGCTCTAGTAACATGATGCGACAATATAACAATCATGAATTCATAAATATTGAACTACACAACATGTGATTTATAAACTAACCTGTGATAAACTATCAGTTCTAAAAATAACTAAATTTAACACTCACCCTATATAATCTATCTAAATCATAATACTTGCATTAAACATAAACTGAAACAGTCGTGCATGTCTAACAGACTTTAATGAAGCATTGAGACTCCAAAGTCATATTGATATAACTTACTCAACCCTCTTACTCGCAATGATGATACTATTTATGCTGGTATATGTGTGCTATGTATGTTGGTACTTGAAGATACCACAATGTTGATACATACATACACTGAATGCTGGTTTCTCTAGGCTACACGTAGACAGTGTCCATTTTGGTTTATGTCCTTTGAATAGTAGGCTTATGGCTATTGCTTGTGGATACATATAAATTCATTTACTTTTTATACATGGTAATTTACACTGATAGTAAGAATGGCATCACAAGTGAATACTATACAGATAAGTATAAGCAATACTAAGTATTATATTTTATTTGGATTCTACACATGAAAACATATAATATTATTTGTCGTCAGGCCTCCTCTGATTTTTGAATTTTGTAACTGTATAGAAACAAGAGTTGTTCGATGTAATTCACCAAATGATTGAGAAAGGTGGTAAGAAAGGCACGGTACAATGGTAAAATGTAGGTAAAAATTCTATGAATGCAGAGTAATTTAATCTGTGAAGTTTTATACTTAGTAGAGCTACAGGTTGTTATGTTACTTTATGTTCTTGAAAGTATAATTTGTAGCTTACACAATTACTTTTAAACTTCATTCCTCACTTTGCTGCTCTAGCAATTTCTATTAGACCAAAAAGTGGAACAGCTGACAGATCCACTGGATGAAAAAGAGAAACTACTCATGACTTTGGATGCAATCTTTAATGTAAGTATAGCACCACTTTCCACTCATAACTCATTGTATAAATACTTTGTTGGAAATTGATTTTAGAATCTTCATCCTCAGAAAGTAAATATACAATGAAATGTTACAGCTTACTGACTGCTGGTGTTTAAATTATTTACATTTCTATCTACATTTCCATCTGTTGTATTGGTTGAATTCATTATCAATGTTTCAGTACTTTTCTCACTCAGTGCAGTATCAACTAGTGTTGGATTGCTTGAATTCCTTATCGAGGTTCATTACATTAACATCTACTATGTACAATAGCATCTCCTGTTTGATTTTGCTGCATTTCTTATCAAGCTTCATTACATTTCTGTCTATTCTGGTGGAATGCTTGAATTCAGATTTAGATACTAAAACATCTCAATTGCTAAAACTTGTATTGTCAGGTTGTTTGAATGAGTATTGAGATTTCAAATTATCTGTTTTTATTCTACCCTAGTTACTTATGTTTGAACACTTCATTCTATTTTTGAATTGCTGTCAGTTTAAATTTCATCAACTCTGTTCAGCTGTTGTCACCTTCACTTATTTTAAGTTTGTTTCTATATTTCTACATCTCTTGCTGTAGTTAGTTCATGCCAAGATGTAAGTTCCACTAACTCTCTCTAGCTTTCTTTGTTTTTATAATATTTGTAGCCTGTTAATTTTGTACTCCCATCCAACTTGTTAAATTCTTTTAAAATCTCCTATTTCCAGACAGTAAATTCACTCTGTAACAGGATGTTGCTCTTCAATGTGTTATAGATCACGTTAAGAAAGAAGTTAATATTATGTATATTTATGGAAAAATTGAAAGACACAATAATATTAACTGATTAAGTATCATACATTTGTAAATCTTGTCAATTAACTTAGCATACACAGCTGCTAATATTAATTGGTTTTTATTCATTTGTACCTTTATGCCAAATAATTTAAAAAATTTGCTAACTTTATGATTCACTGTATTGAATATGTAAGGTTGAGAAGATTGTGAACATCAATCATTGTCTCTTACATTAATATCAAGGGACACCCACTCTCATTCACTTTGTTTTCGAACACTGGATCTTATTTTCTGGGCTTGATCTCAACAAGTCTGTCTTCTTACTTATCACATCCCAAATATTCTGATTCTTGTGGCTCTCTCATCCCAACAAGATTCTACCAACATAGTGGTCCCTTCTTCCTCACATGTTCTGGTGGTTATGCTTCGAGCTGGGTACTTCCCTTCTGGATGCATTTGCCACCCAGCGCATTATCAAATTTCCCCTCTTCTGTTCTCTGGTTCTACATTCTTTTGCTCAAGCACCAGATGTCTTCATCAGAATTGGACCAATCTTTACCTGTATGCTTATCCTCCCATTAATCTTCCTCCCCATGTTCTCTCTCTATTATATAAACCACTCTGTGTTGAGTCCTTCTCATCACTTCATTCTAGCCTGCACAACTGTGATTTTCACTCTTCAACATCTTTCATTCATCTCCTCCCATACCTCTCCCTCTTTCCTGATCCCTTCTCCATCAGCCTCAGTCCCCTAGCCTTCATCCCATTGTAACCACATTCCATCTTCATATGTAGGTCTATCCAGGCTCACTACACAGGTAGTCTTCCTGCTTTCTCACTCATTCTGCTCTTCTTTACTGATTTTTACCATGGAAATGATGCATTTCTACTCGCATAAATAGCTATTTTCGTTCAGTGCTGCCCTCTATACGTAAAATAAAATTTTATGCATGCCACAAGCCTTCTATCTCCCCTCCATTGGAATTGACTGATTCCAATGCATCTCTCATACAAACTATCATGTGTCAAACCTCCACCAATAAGATTGCGACATACTCTCATGACTCCCTCTATTCAATTCTACCGAACTATAACTTCTCGGTTGGCAGTACTTGTGTTCAGATGTTTTTCCATATGGTTCTCTTTGTGCAGTTGTGATTTTAATAGTTTAATTTCTGTAGTGGAATTTCTTCATTATTATTATTTTTTCTTTATATTGAAGAAATAATTTAATTTAATTTACCAGTCTTTTTTTTTTTGTCACACTCGCATATTTTACATCAAACACTTTTATTTGACTTATGTATTTCTACGATGAATTCTGAGGTTCATTTTCACACTTCGAGTATTATACCTCTAGCACTATTTTCACAGACAGCAGGTGGGGAAGACACGTCTTTGGATTTCTCTGTTATTATCCATCGTGAAATTGATCATTATATGGGTCAATCTTCTTTTCCTGAACTTGCCCCACTAATCTTCCTGAACAAGCCAAACATGTTTGAGCCACTGAAGATTTGATAGCCTTTTTTACACCAATGTTTTCCCTACCCTTCCTGCAGAAGCAACTAGGCCTAATATGGCAATTTTCCAGATTAATTCTCAGGTATGTTATGTTTTATGCAATTCCTGGTTTTTCTATGATTCCTTATCACCTCCATGTTGGCTCGTTTGTCATCTTCGACTCTCGCTTTACACTCGTGGTTTCACTTTAGTTGGGATTTTCTGGGTCAGTAAGAGACCTTGCCCTGGGTATATTTCCTGTCCATTTCTTTTTGGAATTTCTGTATTTTTTCTTTGATGATATGTTTTTGATCATTTATCTGAGACTTTAGAATCAAGTGTGTAATCTGTGCGTCATCATTCGACTCTTTCCTCTTTGGTTGCACGTTTGTCGCAGTTGGAACTACAACATACCCTTATTCCTTCTCGTCCTAGATCTTATCTACTTGTCCCTGTCCCCTTCCAGGGGTTTCTCATCTCGTTTTATTCAGTGTTGATGGGCATGTTGCCAACAGTATTGGAGACTAACCAGAGGGTTCTGGTCCAGTGGGAGCTTGTCTATATTATATTGTTACCCTTTGGCAATTTTTCACTACAGTTCTACGGGTTTTTTGGGACTTGGCCTACTATTTATTTCCCCAGCTCCTTTGTCCCTGCTACCATTTTCCTTCCCCATGACTTGGTTTCCTGCCACCAGCCTGCATCTGTCCAGGGAGGTACAAGATTTTCTGTCCCATAGTACCTGTTTATCATCTTACTCCAGGCTGTTTGTTGTCCTTTGTCCAAACCATAGACTGGTGGCCTGTACTAAATTTGTTTCACCACATTTTTCTTTCAATGTGCCCCATTTTACCTTGGAGTGGTTTGTCACCCTTAGGTGGGTTTTTTTCTTTGGTTTATCCATGACAAAGAGAAATGTCGCAAATAATTATTTGCATATTGTGATGTTTCATTACTCATGGCACTCTCTTTGGTTTATTCTTCACTGGTTGGTTTCTCTGTTTTGCACACTGCCTTTCAGACTTACTTTGGCCCTGTATGTTTTGTCGGGCACTCAGAGCATTTGTTTGATATTTATAGGCACTCAGGTTGCACTTTCTTTTTTCTTTGGTCGACTGGCTACTGTTTACTCATTCTGAACAACAGCCCACCTGTTACTCTTATCAGCTGCTCCTGGAGGTGGCTATGATGGGCTGTTAATCAAATTGGAGAGGTCCTTACTACGACCTATCCAATATCTTGTCCATTTGAGTGTTTTTCTTTTTCTACACACATCTCAGTCTGGCACGCCCTTCTCCTCTTCGACTTCATTCAATGGGTTTTCAGTTCGATTACAGGTTGCAAAGTTCTATCACTTTTGGGGATGTGATATTCCATGGTAACCCTCATCCCCTTAGGTCAGGCTCTTTCACAACTGGTGAAATTTTGTATGGATCCATTGTCAGCTCTTATTACCCTTCCTGCTATTCTTATCATCAATCAGCATTGGTGGTTCGATATGACACATTGGCAGGTGTCCCACTTCCTCCTCCTCTGGTTTTCTCCATTTCATAGATGCATCTCTTTGGGGATGGGGGGCGTGGGTTGATCAACTGGAAGATTTGAGGTGTTTGGTCTGTGGCTGAGAGGTCTTAGCCTATCAACACCCTGGAGCTTCTCACTGTAGGTCGTGTTTTCGTTTATTTTCTCCATCTGGCAAGAAATCGTCTGGTAATGATCCATTCTGACTTTCTTCAGTGGTTATTTATCTCAATCACCAGGGC
>NW_013672762.1:15228-27566 GCF_000517525.1 Limulus polyphemus
CACCTTCACTGGTGTGAATATTTCCAGTTATAATCTCAAAATATTCACACCAGTGAAGGTGCCTAACTGTTCAATCATTGAATTCTAATAGTTACAAGTATTTTTTTTGTTTTGTTTTTTATGACACTGAACACTCTTAGTAAAATTATGGTGTTAAATTAGCTACACTGTTTATTATCTTCATTTTTAACTTCTGACCTGTGTAAGTAACTTGATAATATAATCAATGTAGAAATTTCAGGATATAAGTAACGTTTTGGTTTCATGCTCTAATTGGTTAAAAAACTTCAAGCTTATATCCCCTACATATTATGTATAGAAATACATTAATAACAAATTCTTCCAAAGTTCTAAGCAGAGATTACAGTTTATCTTTGTGATTTGTAAAAATGTGTTTCTGAAACTTGGCCTTTTAAACAGCAACTTTATTGGACATCTCCTATATATAAATACAAACACCCTGACAGTTTTTGTTTCTAAGATAATAGAGTATTTATGTATCTTCTATTTAGGTGCTGGGAATAGAAACTGAAGATGATGTTTTTAGCCTTGTTTCTCACTTTAGTGTTTTGACTCAAGCAACAAGTAAAAAGAAATATTTCAAAAACTTGAAAACACAGGATGTTCTTCTGGCTGTTAGAAACTATATGGCTGATTTTTGGTCAAGAAGGTAAGGACTGTGAAATAAGGAATTTAGACAAGTTAATGTTATAGCTACTAAAACACATGTAAGGTTACTATTGCTAGTACCATGTTTAACTTAATGTTGTAGCTACTAAAACACATGTAAGGTTACTGTTGTCATTATCATGGTTAACTTAATGTTGTAGCTAAGATTACTGTAGTTAGTACCATGGTTAACTTAATATTGTAGCTACTAAAACACATGTAAGGTTACTGTTGTCATTATCATGGTTAACTTAATGTTGTAGCTACTAAAACACACGTAAGGTTACTGTTGTCTTATCATGGTTAACTTAATGTTGTAGCTAAGATTACTGTAGTTAGTACCATGGTTAACTTAATGTTGTAGCTACTAAAAGAGATATAAGGAACTGTTCTTCTTCCACCATGGTTAATGTTGTAACTGCTGGATGATGAAAAGAGTAGAGTTTCGTATCATTGTAATTTTATTTTATTAGAACTACTAAAAGTGCTGTTTAATAATTATGCAAACATTCATTCTGATCTGGTATCTCCTTTCACAAGATTAGCTATTCCATTCAGTGCTGCCCTCTCTATGTGAACTTTTTTAACACATGCCACAATTCCTCTGCTCCCCCTCCTATTGGAATGTAGTGATTCCAACATGTCTCTCATACAAATCATCAAGTGTCACTTCTCCATCAATGTAGTGCGACAACGTAGTCACATAGTGCATGTGAATCTCTCAATACTCTTTCATCTAACTATCACTTCTCATTTAGCAGCACTTGTATTTGGATGTTTGTCAGTCTTTACAGTTTCATGTTTGTATATAGTATACTCACGAAGTGGTCTTCACTTATTATAACCTTTAGATTCTTTGGAGTTTGAAATTTGCCTTCATTTATCCCAGCTTATTCCAGTCACATTCCGGAGCTAATGTTACCACTTAGTGGGTCAAGCCTACGACTAGCGTTAACTCAGAGGCCGCAAGTGCAAGCGACCTGGTGTGTTTTTATCAGTGTTTATTCTCGAGAAAAATGAAGGCTAAAAAGGTTGACCCTTTTCTTTGATTCTAGCCCACAATTCCTCCTATAGAAGCCGACCTTGTTCGGGTGGACGGAGATCTTGATAGCCTTTTTCTACCACCGGATTTCAAGTGTTTGGTTCTTCATTTCCATTATGTAGTCTCCATTCCCAATACAGAGATTCTATGTTCTTTTCACACGTTTATAATGGATTTCATTCACGTTACTCCACAGACAGTTTCCGCTTTATTTCATCAATAGCTTGATTGTCTAATGTCTGGACTATGGTCGAACCTTGCTTCGTGGTCGTTAATAACCCGTGAATTTGGGCCCACATAGATGTCTCCCAGTATTGTGCCTATTTATTGTTCAGTTTCCTTTACATTCTTAGGTTATCCTTTGTTTTGTACTGTTCGATTAGGCTTAACTAGTTTTCGTTCTTTTCTATTTCACTGTAGTTCTAGTTTAGATTTCCTTATTATTTCTGTTCACTATCTTGTTTGATTTGGCGTCATTACTGTATCATTTATCGGTTTACCCATGGTTTTACTGACGGGTTAATATCTACTCATGTTCCAGTTTTTCTTCACCACTACATCATACAGGATTCATTCCCTACAATGTTTTCTTCCCATTTTAATATGTTAACTAATTAATTTTTTCTTTATAGTTTATCCTTTTACTGATTCTTTATGATTATTACCACTCATTTCATTTAGTTTATAATTTATCCTTACCATTCATTATTTATTGGTTTTATGGACAGGTTCATATCTCCCACGGTTCCAGATGTTTCTTCAATTCAAATCATAATGGATGCATTCCCTACACTATTTTATTCCCGTTTTTCACTATGTTGACTATTTCGTTTTGTTTTTCTTTATAGTTTATATTTTTTTACAGTTACTTTCGTTTATAATCTATTAATTTATCCTTAATACTAGTAATTTAAATTCATGTGTTGGTCCCTGGGAGCTGGGGTCTGCTGTATCTGCTTCCACTATTGCTCACCTTCCTCATCTAATGGCTGAACCCATTTTCCAATGCCCTAAAATTGTCAGTTCTCCCTGACCTTATCATGGAATGCCTTCCATATTTCTGTTGCAGTATCTGCTAGACCTACTTTACACATTTTCAGACACGATTTGCAGAATATTATCTTCACGTTTTCTGTACTGTTCCTTTTGTCTTTTTGGAGTTTGGGTACTTACAAGCCTTACCTTCTATGTACTTTCAATTTTAACTTTGTATAACTTCAAGCAGATTTCTTCCAGGATTTGTCATTCTTTTTTCCCCTATCATTTCTCATACTTTTAATGTTTCATGTTTCCCTTTATTCGGTGTTCTGTTTACATTTCAGGTTTGTCGAAGGATACCTCTTCTTTCTTCCCTCCATGTTGGGGTTTTTGCCATCTTCAGTTCATTCTCACCTCACATGGCTTCTTTGTTTTTGAGTTATTATCGGGTGTGACACTACTGTTTGTTTTCCTTTCTATTATAAATAGAGTTTTATAGTGTGTTCGATTTCTTCTCTTGTCCCCTTTTTGGGATGTTGCTCCTATGGGTGGCACCTGTTCACACTTCCTCTCTTTTCACTTATTATATCTGCTCTTTGGGGCCCCCATGCACAATATTCACATTCCTAAATGTAATATTCTGGGTGCTCTCGCTCAGATTCCAGTTTGTTTTTCTTCTCCCAACACATTCTATCTATCAGAGTAGTCTCTCGATTCTCTTGTTTTCCAGTGGCTTTGTCTTCCATGGGATTCTCCCCACATAGATCCCTTTACTTCATCTCATAACCACCCATTACTTCTATTTGATATCTGGTACCTCCTCCCCTAGCTATGGCTGTTAATGCCTTCAGGTGGGATTGGTCCCACAGGTTCCTGTATGTTCATCTCCCCATCCTTTTAGTTCTGTGGGTGACTTCCCTCATCCCTACCATTCTGTGTTGGGTCATTCTGATTGCTCTTTAATGGCCAGCTCCAAGTTTTTACCTCCACTGCCTCTTCCTTTGTCTCCTGCCCTTCTTTGTTTACCGGTACTCTTTCTGGACATTCACCTTCATGCTTGGTTCTTATTCAGTCCTCGGCAGGGAGATCGTGTTTATACCTGTAGGTAGCTTTCTTTCAGCTTGTTCCATTTGCTCTTCTTTAGTGGATGTTTATTGGCATAAATGGAAAATGCTCTGCAGTTAATCTACGAGTCAGAGATTTCCCACAGATTGAACCCGTGTCTCAGGTGGCAGAGTTTCTTCCCTGGTTTTTCAACTGTGGATCTTCTGTTTCCTCAATCTTGGGTTTTCAGGCAGCCTCATCCCATACCTTCATTTTTTTTCTTGAATACCTACCATTCCAACCTGGGATATTGATGTGATCCTTTATTCCCTCACTTTACCTTTGTTTGCATCACTTTCTTCGTGTTCCATGTTTCAACTTCCCATCAAACATAATTCCTTCTCCTCTATTCATGTGTACATCGTAGATTGGATTTGTTTCCCTTGATGTCTCTTGTACATTTCCCCACTCCTTTATCCATATCTTTGCTTCCTACCCAAGACATGGATGGCTAGGGGAGGTAACTCCTCCTTTTTCCTAATTCCCTTCCTTTCCATTTCCCATCTTTATCCTCCTATGTACGGTCTGTGCTCTTCATTGTTCTATTGCCCATATGGCTTCTTTTCGTGGTGCCCACTCCTGTCTTTTTATTTCTAGGCAGTTTTCTTCAAGTCAAGATCTTTCTGCTTCCACCCTCACCAATTGTGTTTGGCTTTTGATCCCATTGGCTTACGCCCCTTTGTCATCTTCCTCCCAGACTTTGTTTCAGGTGTCTTCTCATCAGATTTGACATCCTTACCTTTTCCCTAGCATCTCGTCTTAATTGGCCATTGGGGGAACTCTTACACTTGGGCATGAGGACTACACCATATCATGGTTTCTTCGTCGTTGAGTTTTCATCTACCACCTGTGACCATTTTTCATACTTTGGTGTGACTCTAACTGGGTAAGTTTCTATTCATTATTTCTTTCCTTTCAGGGGCCCTTGCTTCATTATTCATTATTTGGATCCTGCTTCATTGGGAGCAATGCCTAACCAGATATCCTTCACTTGAAATCTGTACTGTACAGCCATGTTGAATTACACTCTCTTTCATGGCTTTGCAATGCTTACTGGTGAGATGGGGTGTTCCACAAAATTGCCTGAAGGTGAATAATCTCACAGTGTTTTTGCTTCATTAACATGCCCATTCTTGACCACATCACTCATGAAATGTGGGGGGTAAAGCACAAGAGGATAGTTGCCTATCCCTGTCATGCCTTGATTGAATAAATTGGTATGGTATGCTTTTCAATATAGGGTTTCATGGTCACCCATTGCACTGTCTCCAGTGGTGACGTTCTTCCAGACTCTCCACTATGTATTCACCCTCTTTTCTTCTAGTGGAGTGTGGGAGTCCTTAGCACTTTCCATTTCCAAGCTGCTGGGGTGGTTGACCTTGAAGACACCTAAATGGGTTCTACAAAAAGATGGCTAAAACCATTCAGTTGAAAGTGGGGTGGTGGTGTTCTGCTGATGTAGATGAGATGTGGCCTCCATAGAAGTTGAGCCACCACCTTGCTGGATGATATGGGCTCCTGATACCATTTACTCAACCACTAGAGTTGAGCTGTCAAAAATGCTGTTCACCCTTTCATTTGGGAGCCCTCATCCTACCGCCGCATGGATGTCAGTACCCTGTGACCTAGTGTTGGATTTAGAGTGAACCAATCAACATAAGTCCTCACACATCCTCCCTCGATCAAACTCTGTGTTGTGGGTCACAGCTGAGGAAGGTGGTTTTGTTTCGGGTCTGTTCCTTTGGCATCCCTCGACATATCTTATCCTAAGATGTTCTGGTTTTGGGAATGGTTCCGGTTCATTTCACTGTTGTGGGAGTTGAGTTCTTTTATATAGACATCCTTTGGATACTGGATGTTGGGTTCCCAGGTCAATCTATCAGATGCTACTACATGTGCCGTGTTCAGGTGTTGGAGTGGTTATTGATTCCCTCCGATCTCTCAAAGTTAAAGTGAAGGCGGTATGATCCTCATCCTACACCTGTATGGCTGTCTGTTCCCAGTGGTGAGGGTTTTGGACATAGTTGACATACCCATACAGTTCATCATGCCCTAACTGCTCTACATCTAGGGGTAAATTCATTGTTTACCCACTTTTGATTGACCTCTATATCATATGATTCAGCTCACTATCCAGCCAGAGTTCTTTCCCACTTGGATGTGCTCCTCTACATCCATCTCACATGTATTTCATGTATGGACGAAGAGTATACCTGGTTCAGAAGTGGTGAGGGTTCCCCTCATCAGATATTTGGGTCTGATTCTCTCATTTCCAGCGGTTTCCTTCAAATGCTTTTGAAGGGTACGTCTGTTCTTCCCTCGCACTGGTCCAACCTCCTATTCAATGTGGGATTCTAGCTAATCTTATGAGCAGAGGGAATTACTGGATCAGAAATTATAATTTTCCTATACTGAAAATGTATTTCCAATAGGTAATTCCCTCCGCTCACACTTCCCACCCTTCCTCCCCACTGAAAACTGGTGCTTCCATCTTTTACCAAACTTGAAGTGTTAGTTTGGTGGAAGAGTATAGAGGGAGTTACATGACTATGTCATACTCCATTGATGGAGAAGTGATGAATGATGACTTGCATGAGAGACATGTTGGAATCACTAGATTCCAATAGGGGGGAGCAGAAAGTTTGTGGCATGCATTAAAAAAAAAGCTCGCATATAGAGGGCAACCCTGAATGGGAATAGCTAATCTTGCGAAAGGGGGGAATTACTTATCAGGAAAACATTTTCATTATAGGAAAATTATAACACTCCTGTAATACTTTGAATTGTAACTATGTATGTATGTTGTCCTAAGATTTTAGCTTTATTTCTGTTGGTTCAAAAAACTATTTTTTAGTAATCTTCATTCAGCTCCCAAAAAGTCAGTTTCTAATCCATTGGGCTTTACATATGATGCCATCTACTGGAATAAGTTCCTTGATGTAACCTCCCAAAGTCAGCAGCATTTGTGGGAAGCCTTACAACAGGGATTAGATAAGTATTAGTAGGTATCAATCATATTAATATTTGAGTCTCTTCACCAAAGTTACTGTTAATAACAATTATTCTATTTTAATTGTTTATTAACACAGTAAAACATATATATATATATATGAATTGTTTTCATGTATATTACATTTAGAATATTATATTTCGTCATAGAGATTGGATATTTTGTCGTATGTGCCTATATTCAATGTTCATGCAATAGAAGACAATATGAATGCTATATGACATAAGCATTGTATCATAGCAGATTTTGTGTAAACATGGTGAAACAAAAAATATTATTGTTGTGAAACATATAAAACAGCTGTTCTGATATAAAAGTTACACAAAAAATATTTTCCTAACACTATGAAAGATCAAAGGAAAACATAGAACAGAAAAACAAGAAAATTTAACAAGTTTTTTTGAGTGACCCAGAAAGGCTTCCGTAAACACCACCACATCACTGTAGTCAGCCAAAGTTCAAGGATTCTTAGTCATCACCAGTTTATTGTATCTTGGTCTGAACTTTATTGTCACTCCAGAAATCATACCTTTCTCAGTATTTGCTGCTGGTAGAGAAAAGCTGCATAAAGCTTTCCAGAAAAACAATCTTGAACAATAAGGCTTCCAAATGTTATGATGTTCCGGGTAACTCAGTAATGATATAAATTCAGAAGGCTTTAAAACTCCTGAAGAATTACATGTCGTTCTTCTGGATTATAAAGGAAGTTCTGTTGTTGTATTAGACAAAAAGGACTATTATAAAAAACTGCAAAACCTGACTGAAACCACCAATATAAGACAGGTTAACAGGATTATATTAGACAAAAAGGACTATTATAAGAAACTGCAAGACCTGACTGAAACCACCAATATAAGACAAGTTAACAGGATTATATTAGACAAAAAGGACTATTATAAGAAACTGCAAGACCTGACTGAAACCACCAATATAAGACAAGTTAACAGGATTATATTAGACAAAAAGGACTATTATAAGAAACTGCAAGACCTGACTGAAACCACCAATATAAGACAAGTTAACAGGATTATAAATCATATGCTGAAAAACAAGATCTCCTCAGAGGATGCCCACACATACAGAACAGCAGGAGCCAGTTCTGTTTAACATCCAAAGTCATTATATATATATAAAACAAAATGTTAATTTAAACAACCTCTAGACTGTTTAACATCCAAAGTCATTATATATACATAAAACAAAATGTTAATTTAAACAACCTCTAGACTGTTTAACATCCAAAGTCATTATATATATATATAAAACAAAAATGTTAATTTAAACAACCTCTAGACTGTTTAACATCCAAAGTCATTATATATACATAAAACAAAATGTTAGTTTAAACAACCTCTAGACTGTTTAACATCCAAAGTCATTATATATACATAAAACAAAATGTTAATTTAAACAACCTCTATACTGTTTAACATCCAAAGTCATTATACATATAAAACAAAATGTTAATTTAAACAACCTCTAGACTGTTTAACATCCAAAGTCATTATATATACATAAAACAAAATGTTAATGTGGATTATCTTATATAGAAAAAAAAAACAGAAAAATAAAATGAGTAATGAAGCCCAACTTTTCTGCCATTACCGAATACCTTTTGTACACAGATCACAGCATAGAATGGCACAAAATAAAGATAGCTAACAAGAAAACAATACAAAATACACATTAAGTGAGAATCCCTACACTCAAGAGACTCAAGAACAGAGGTGAGCAATATATAATTTAAACTAATCAAAAATCAGTGAATCACAAGCTATGTTCACAAAATCTACCAACCAATCAGGAACTCAAACACTCAAGATAATAACATATAAGAATTTTCCCTAATGGAGGCCCTTTAAAATGAAAACACAACAGTGTCTATAAAACGGGGGACCTGAAGATGATACACAAAAATGTATTTGAACATTTTCTCGTACAAAGGAACTTTCCAAGTTTTCTGTTATAACTTATCTATGATGCTTTCTTATCTGTAATTGAGATAAGAGGTTTTTGGATTATCTCTGGACTGTTATATCACAGTTTTCTAATGCCCTTCACACAAATTATGATCCAAAATAGCCTAATCCTAACTGTTGTTGATGAAATCCTGACCAATTACATTTTCTCTCAGTTAGTTAACAACAACTGGAGACCATAGTTGTTATCATACTTTTGGTGGATACTGATGACAGATGTCTTTGGACAATTGGTCAAAGAAATGGATTCTTATAACAATGGTCCTCTTTACTTGTACACACCATGATACTTGTTCTTATTTAGTATTTTCTTAATTTGTAGACTAACCAAACATTTGCTTCAGAAATCAAATGATCAATCTATTTTGCATATACAATTATTATTATTATTGGTTATATGTGGTTAACTTACTGACAAGTAGTGTAAAATGTATTATAGTGGTTGCTTGTGAGTGGCTACTCACTCTAAGATAATTTACTATGTCTCATCTTCCAAATTTTCTCATAATTTTTAACCAGTGGTAGACATTAATTGGCTCCTCCAATACACCTCCAAGTTTGACCATTAATTCATCCTTAGTGGTCAGGATTAATTTCTCAGTAAGTCATTTTGATCATTACTTCCTCCATATCTTCCTGTAATCTTCACCTTGATTTTTTTCTGGATAGTCAATATCCAACCAGGATATTATCTGTTAGATATAGCTGTTTTGTGTTTATGGCCTTTGCCTGGATGTTAAACATATAAATATGATTTGTTTTATGGTTAAGTAAACCAAGTTGCATCAATACCATGTAAATACCATTGTTGCCATGTAGTCTCGTGGTAACATAGTCTTATGCAATCTTCATAAGTCAACTATTATTCCATAACTTCATCTGGATTGACATTTCTGCTTCATGGGTACTTTATCAAGCTACCAGTGAGTGGTTTTGTATGCATCTCTGGAAGAACCACTCTGAATGTGCAGATTTTCTCCACTGCTTGTTATGGACAGCTGTACATGACAACCCCCTATTATCATCAGGTTTGATAGCTGTTCATCTGTCCTAAATGTCATCAGAAAATAAGGCCATACCACTTAATTGGTTTACCATAATTGATGTTCTACAAACTTCTCAGCTAGAACATTGAACATTATATTTCATAGCATATGCTGTGACTGTAATTTGATGGTTAATGTTCCATCACCTTGTTAATTCAACTTATAGCATCCATTGGTTTCTTTCTACTGAGGAAGAGTACCAGCCATATTCAGATACATTTTTTTTCAAGAGTAAGTCAAAGAGTTACTGTCTCAATTTCTTTTGCTTTAGCCAGTTCTTTTTTTTTTCTGACATGTGATTGATGAAACTTGGACCAGTTTTCAGTTTCTTTTTTGACACCAGTAGAACAGTGTCTTCTTTTAATATGGGGTGACTTTATGATGAGATGTTTGTTACTAACTGAAAACTGGTTATTTGTTACTTAGCATCTTTTATCAACAATCTTGTTTGCTTAAATCTTTTGACATGTTTAGCATATTTAATAATGAAATACACTCTCAAGAGCTACTTCAAACTTACTTCTTAGGGAATAATATTTGAGTGGTTATTAGACTTTTACTGGTGCTGTTTAACTGAGATACAGGGAAAAGTATTCGAACTTTGTGGATGTTTGATTCCTATTACTCAAGGCCAAAAGAAAACACATTTATACTTTACATAAATTTTACTCCTGATTTTTAATCTCTCCACTGAGTGAAGGATGAATTATCAACTAAAAGTAGCTACACAGTTAAGTTACTGACTTCAAAGTCTTTGAGTAACTGCTTTAGTTTGTTATAAAAACTCATTCCAGCAATTAACATATTTCAACAGCAGTGAAAACACATATGGAAACTATATGACATCAGTCTCACTTCACATGTGATGAATTCAAATTTGATGACGAGGAACCCACTTTGAGACTAATAATGCTTGGAGACGGCTTGAATGGATTATTTGTTGATGATGATGATGACAAAGTATTGTCGAAACGTTGTACATTTGCTGTTATGTTAAACTTATATTAAAGTTTTTTTCATTACCCATTCAAGCCGTCTCCAGCCATTATTAGTCTCAAAGTGGGTTCCTCGTCATCGAACATCTCTTCAGAGCTTAACAGAATGGCGTTTGATCTGAAAAAAACCAGTGAAAGTTCCGAAACATATCTGTTACTATTATGTGAAATTAAAGGTAGAAAAGAACAAAAAAATCTTAATAAATACAAAGTAGTCTTACCAGTATGTGACATTTACTAAGCAACAGGGAAGAAAATCCCAAAGAGAACACCAGTTAAATCATAATGTGTCAGGTTGTGATTCTAAGATAATGTGTGGTCCCAGCTTGATATCTGTCTCTGCCTGTCAAGTATTGTTAACATACAACCTCATCTTGAGTGCTAGGCAAGAACTTTTTTTTAACTACCTGCCATCGAAATTCAACGAGATTTGTTCTGTTTTACTATTAAATACATACTTACTTTAATCTTTCAGTATTTAACTTGGAATATTTAAGTTTGGAAGACTTCTATTATCTTGTACACTAATATTTTCAATGACTTTACTATAAGGCCTGGGATGGTCTAGGGGTTAGGGTATTCGATTCGAAATCTGTGGGTTACGGGTTCAAATCCATCATAGAACATGCTCGCCCTTTCATAGGACGTTATAATGTGACGGTCAATATAAACTTTAGTTGGTAAAGAGTAGTCAAACAGTTGGCGATGGATAGTGTTGAGTAGCTGCTTTCCCTCTCGTCTATCACTTCTAAGTTAGGAATGGTTAGCGCAGATTATCCTCGACGTAGCTTTGTGTGAAATTCAACAAACAAGTCTTTTAATGTATTAAAGTTTATATTTTTCTCAATAGTTGTCACGATTTTCCCTGATGAGCGAAAAGCAGTTGTACAGCTCGTACAATTGTAGGTCGCACAACTTGGCATTTTGTTAGAATGAAAAACACACGTCATTAGCTCCAGAGAATCAGACAGATCATGGTGTCGAAGCACGATCTAGTATTATAGAATATCTATGGAAGCAATAGCGTAACCATTCTATAAGACCCACTAAATTCTAATTTTTTCATAAGTTTTATTTAGAAGTGCTCCTCAAAGTTCTTCACAAGTCAGCACCTACGATATCAACACAAACGAAGGCGTGATGTATTAAGGATGAAGGTTCCGGCCATTACGACAATTTTTCCATCTAGAAAACTTATCCTAATTAATGTACATCAGTTAAACACGCATGTGGATTAGATAAAGGTTCTACACCTCTTCTACCCTAATCTACATCAGTTGGACCCGCATGTGGATTAGATAAAGGTACTACACCTCTTCTAGCCTAATCTACATCAGTTGTACACGCATGTGGATTAGGTAAAGGTACTACACCTCTTCTATCCTTACTAATCTACATCAGTTGGACACGCATGTGGATTAGATAAAGGTACTACACCTCTTCTAGCCTAATCTACATCAGTTGGACACGCATGTGGATTAGATAAAGGTACTACACCTCTTCTAGCCTAATCTA
>NW_013672762.1:27576-30456 GCF_000517525.1 Limulus polyphemus
TGGATCTGATATTATTGATGTAATATGGATCTACAAGATAAAAACAGACAGTTGGAACAGTAAAACTTCTGCCTTGTTGTGTTTACAGTTTGGATCTGATATTATTGATGTAATATAGGTCTACCAAGATAAAAACAGACAGTTGGAACAGTAAAACTTCTGCCTTGTTGTGTTTAGAGTTTGGATCTCATATTATTGATGTAATATGGATCTATCAAGATAAAAACAGACAGTTGGAACAGTAAAACTTCTACCTTGTTGTGTTTAGAATTTGGATCTGATATTATTGACGTAATATGGGTCTACCAGGAGAAGAACAGACAGTTGGAACAGTAAAACTTCTGCCTTGTTGTGTTTAGAGTTTGGATCTGATATTATTGATTTAATATGGATCTACCAAGATAAAAACAGACAGTTGGAACAGTAAAACTTCTACCTTGTTGTGTTTAGAATTTGGATCTGATATTATTGACGTAATATGGGTCTAACAAGATAAAAACAGACAGTTGGAACAGTAAAACTTCTGCCTTGTTGTGTTTAGAGTTTGGATCTGATATTATTGATTTTTTATCTTGGTAGACCTATATTACATCAATAATATGAGATCCAAACTCTAAACACAACAAGGTAGAAGTTTTACTGTTCCAACTGTCTGTTTTTATCTTGATAGATCCATATTACGTCAATAATATGAGATCCAAACTCTAAACACAACAAGGCAGAAGTTTTACCAGACAGTTGGAACAGTAAAACTTCTACCTTGTTGTGTTTAGAGTTTGGATCTCATATTATTGATGTAATATGGGTCTAACAAGAGAAAAACAGATAGTTGGAACAGTAAAACTTCTGCCTTGTTGTGTTTAGAATTTGGATCTCATATTATTGATGTAATATGGGTCTAACAAGAGAAAAATAGACAGTTGGAACAGTAAAACTTCTACCTTGTTGTGTTTAGAGTTTGGATCTGATATTATTAACATAATATGGATCTATCAAGAGGGGAACAGGCAGTTGGAACACTGAGACTCCTTCCCAGAGAACAGATCTGAACATTATTGAGGGAATATGGATCTACACGGATAAAGTGGAGGTCATGAGTCCACCAAGCAATCTGTAAATTGAGGTCAAGAATCAAACAGTCAATCTATAAATTGTGTAACATTCTACATTGAATACTTTTTCATCAGTAATTTCTCTGAGGTGTTCAGCTCTTAAAGAGTAAAGTGCTTACACACCAAACATTAATGTGTTCAGTCATTATAGTTCAGCGTATTGTAAGTCTGTACATTTCCATGCTAATATGAAACAAGTAATTTCTCTGTACTGTAGTATATTTCATTAATGTTTCTGTAGTTATGTTCAGTACTAGCATTGTTAACTTTTTATATTCTAAAACATAAACTATTATGTTTTTGTAGTAGATGATAAAATCTTTACATATTCATGTGTTAGTACATTACCAAAATGTTTAAATAATTCTTAAAGTTCTACATATACAGAAATTCTTTACTAATCATATATAATACACATAATTTCAGTTTACTCTTAACTGCCAATATTAAAAATGTGAATGTTTTCTCTCTTTCAGTGTAACCCTAACACAGCGAGCTAATCTGCTCAACAAAGTATTGTCACTTAGATATCACAATCATGAGCTGAAACGTTTGCTTGAGCATCATTATAAGTCATAGTGAAAGACCAGTCACAAAGACCCTCAGAATCTGTTTCGGCATGTTATGATCTTTAAAGAGGTATTTGTATTTTTAAACATAGACATACTTTTGTTAAGAGCCTTACCCTTGAACATAGATATTTATTGTTAAGATGATTTAAAGATCTTTTGTTAAAGTTTATAAAGATAACATTACAAATCCAACAATTTTGGTGGCTTCAAATGTTAGGCTTTCTTCTTCAAGCGAATGTAGTTATGTTTTGAATTCTACTCGTTCTTCTTGGTAAACATAAAAGGGTTGAATACTTTAAATTAAATCAAGTGTGAATATGTAAATTAGCAAGTCACATGACAACCACAGCCAATATAAAGTTATTGTGGAATGGCATGTATCACATCATCATTGTTGATATTTTGGGGACAGTGTGATATTACCAAAACTTAATTGCTGTTGAGAAGAGTAGGTATCAGCCCTTTCTGACACAAAATATTTACACATTCAGATCATAAAGATTTGTTCATATAAGAGAATTAGAATTTTCAAGATGGAGATATTCGTTATACTTAATGACACTGAAAAACATTAAATTCTAAACATTCTCCATGACAAAGATAATAGGAATAATATCAGAACATTCATGCTTTAAGTATACAATACTGTATGTTAAATTCTAAACATTCTCCAAGACAAAGATAATAACAATACTCAGTTGCCTAACAATGCCTCCAGTAAGAGTTTGAAAAGTTGGCATGAATGTTTATTATTTAATCAAGATTTATGATTTTTTAAACATTCTCCAAGAGAAATGACATCATGCGTAATTTCTTTATATTTTGTATTTTTAAAACAACATACATTTGTTGCCAAGACGTTTTTTTATTGATTTCAGCATGAACTAAAAATGTATTTCAGTTTGATTAATTTTTTCTTCTTGAGTTATGAAACTTTATGCTAAACAGAAGTTTTATAATGACTGACATTGGTATCTTTTCAATGCTTTTCTTTTATTGAAAATATCATATACATATTTAAATTTAATAAATGTACTTTTCTATTTCCAGAATGAGAAGACATTCAACAAGACAAATATGAGGGAAAATATAGATTTTTTCTTTATATTTACTGATAAAACACATGATTCAGCTCTTAAAAAGTAATATAAATTCCTGTCTTAATTCTCAACAATATATAATTCATCCACTTCTTC
>NW_013672762.1:31395-37540 GCF_000517525.1 Limulus polyphemus
TTAACAATGTCCACTATCACCCAGTAAAGTACTGACACAAGGAGTATCATCCAGTAAAGTACTGACACAATAAGTATCATCCAGTAAAGTACTGACACAAGGAGTATCATCCAATAAAGTAATGGAGATTGATAACAATGTCCACTATCACCCAGTAAAGTACTGACACAATAAGTATCATCCAGTAAAGTACTGACACAAGGAGTATCATCCAGTAAAGTACTGACACAAAGTGTATCATCCAATAAAGTAATGGAGATTGATAACAATGTCCACTATTACCCAGTAAAGTACTGACACAATAAGTATCATCCAGTAAAGTACTGACACAAGGAGTATCATCCAATAAAGTAATGGAGATTGATAACAGTGTCCACTACCACCCAGTAAAGTACTGACACAATAAGTATCGTCCAGTAAAGTACTGACACAAGGAGTATCATCCAATAAAGTAATGGAGATTGATAACAATGTCCACTATCACCCAGTAAAGTACTGACACAATAAGTATCGTCTAGTAAAGTACTGACACCAATAAGTATCGTCCAGTAAAGTACTGACACAAGGAGTATCATCCAATAAAGTAATGGAGATTGATAACAATGTCCACTATCACCCAGTAAAGTACACATACAATAAGTATCGTCCAGTAAAGTACTGACACAAGGAATATCATCCAATAAAGTAATGTAGATTGATAACAATGTCCACTGTGCCATCTTTGATGTTCAATCATTATGCAAATTTACCTTTTGATGAAACTAAACAGTTAAGTACTAATATTATTTTCAAAAGCAAACCGAATAGTGTTACTATTCCCAAGTACGTTTTTTTAACATTAATGAACTTTGCTACTAACGAAACTCGCATTCTTTTAACTTAATACCCTTATGATCAGATTGACGAGGTTGTTGATCTGATCATAAAGCTATTTTATGTGCTTATGAAAAACGATGACCAGAGCTGGCCGTTTGGATGAGTGATGTCTAGCTTTGCAGAAAAATCGACGTTGCAATTAGCAGTTCGTGGCAATTTTACAGTGTCGGGACCAGTTTGGTAAAAGGCTAGACATTGAACGCAACAGTTTGAATCACTGCTATCATAGGCACATGGATATTATCTACCATCTTTCAGAACTCCTCATCAAGCTTCCAAAGTTTTTCAGTATTTAAACAATAGATATAAAGCTCACCATGTAACATTAGCAAGATCTCAAACTTTTATTCCTTACTCTTTCATTAGTAATGGTCACTTCCAATGGTAATTTTATCAAAAACGTTCATTGGCTTATATTTTAATTTTTAAAGTTTTATCCCCAATTTCCCTGTTACCCTCCACATTTCAAAAAGTAATTATCGTAGTGTTACGTCTCTGGTCGTTAGTTAATTTTCCGTATAATTTCTTTCCGACGAAACTTTAGCGACACAAGTCCTTTCTTAAATAAAACTGGTTTATTCTTTCTGAATACAACTTTGCAATACACTTCATTTCCACAGCCACGCTATAATTCACAACGAACGACTCACGTGCTCGCTCGACTCAATTGTCAGTCTCTGTCTGTGGTTCAATCACAATGTTGCGTCACTTCTTACCGGTCTTATATATACAAAAAGCGTACATATTGTTTCTTCGTGAATCTTCTAGAATATCATGACGTGTTACCAGCGTCACGTGACTACCGCTGTCGTAACAGGAGCATTTCTAATTATTTACCAGGTTTTATTCGCATGTTATTGGCCTGATGGTTAGGGCGCTCGACTCGCAATTTGAGGACTGCGGGTTTCGAAATCCCGTCACACCGAACATGCTCGCCCTTTCAGCGGTATAATGTAACGGTGAATCCCACTATTCGTTGGTAAAAAAATAGCCCAAGAGTTGGCGGTGGGTGGTGTTGACCTTCCCTCTGTTCTATCGCTGCTAAATTGTGAATGGCTCAAGTGTAATAACTTTAAAACATACAGTTATTGGTATTTCATTGATGTATGTATACCTTAATTAACTTATGGCCATATTCACCATGAGAATGTATGTACACATATTGTGTTTGAAATATACGGCAAGTAGCAGGCTGTGAAGGTTCGTGGGTACCCACAAGGGGCCCGTTTGTACGGGATAGTCTTCGGGATAATTGCCATAACGACAAGGAGGCATATCATGCTGAGGGCCCCCACATTTTTAATTTATCCTCGGGCGTATCTCGTCTTTCTGCGGTCCTGCTGATACATAACACTATACTAGGTAGACCGTGAAACAGTGATCATTAATTGTTACTGATATGATACATAACAGGAAATGATGGGATGGGTATGTCATGAAGCATGAATATTCCTTTCAAGTTTCTTATAGAAAAACTTTATGTTTTGTCTTTATTTACATTGTAGCAACGTTTGATAAGTTTTGTTCTTGTTATATGCTCAGCATATCTATATTTGTTATAGGAGTTTTTGCTTAACTTCTAAAGTGTTTCTATTTTTGTAAGCTATATTCTTAATGTTGCAATTCATTTGCTAGCCAGAGGGAGTTGTAGGTTTTTGTGTTAGTCCTAGAAATATGTAGAACGAAGATGGACTGTAAAAACGACTGACTTGTTAAGTAAGTTGAGTTGAATGTTAGTTGGGATAAGAGAGAATTATCGCACTTCTTTGTACAAGCCACTGGACTTGTTTTACGTTAATCGTAATACTGTCGTTAGAGAGGTATGACATCGGTTGTAAACGTAGGCCTAAACAATGTACAATGGTTTAAAGTGGTTTAAGTTTCTACAAACCATTAAATGAGGAAATAAACAAATTCCTGTCATTAAGTGGGTTTGAACATTCTATTTTTCGCCTGATAATCTGAAATCCTCTACAAAGAAAGAACTACCTTAGAACAGTATGCACACGGTAATTTTAATGATAAAAATAGTATTAGTAACATAATTCTGGAGAAATAACGCGCATTTTTTTATTATTCTTTCAGCAGTGTTATTTTAATAATTTGTCTTATATAAGGAAATGACGTCAACCTGGTATTCATGAATGTTTCTGTTTATTAGCAATCTGTTTCTCAAAGAAAAATACACATGAAATTATTCACCATTTAGTAAACCATCGCTTATATACAAGTTTTTAATCGATTAATTTAAGCCAGAAATACATACATCAAATAAATGTATTTCACTTCTTCAAATAAATGGAGAATTGAGACCAAGCCGAAGTCTGTTAATAGCAAAAAGAAGACGATATATATTCTGAAGCTCACAACTGTTACCACATAGACCTGCAGCAGGATAGCCGAAGTCTGATTGTCTGTAAGGATCATATATGTCGTAGCCTGGATGGCTAGTAAAAAAAGAAAACACAACTGTTACCACATAGACCTGCAGCAGGATAGCCGAAGTCTGATTGTCTGTAAGGATCATATATGTCGTAGCCTGGATGGCTGTAAAAAAGAAAACACATCTTACAACATATGGCGAGATTAGATTTAAGTTACGTGTTAATTCTATACTGTGTTTACAATCAGCTCTCCATTTCTAAAGGTGTGTAACCATAAGTGTTACTATAAAATGTTTGTGTGTATCGGTAACCCAGTTATGCTGGTTCTGAAAGTGTGTGCCCATAATACGGCGTTTTTACATGTATGTACGATAGTGGATACTTCAGTTGTTTGTTGGTTGCCATACTATGCTGTTTTTATATGTATGTACGATAGTGGATACTTCAATTGTTTGTTAGTTGCTATACTATGCTGTTTTTATAGATGTGACGTTTCAGTTATTTCAAGAGGAGTGTTTCATTTATAGGTTTAGTTAATATTTATACTTACAAGGGTTTGTACGGCCAATAGTATCTTTTGTTGAGTTTCAAAAATACCGCCGAAGCATGTTGAAGGAGGCCTGCTACAAGGATTAAGATAATTAAACTCTTTAAGTTCTTCTTCACGCCCATTATCTGAAAGAAAATCACCAGTTAAAAAGAACGTTCACAGATTTTCAAGATCAACGGTGTGAAAATGTTATTGAATAAATGAATATTATAATTGGTAGGTTTACTGATGTTTATAATCAACTATGAGAAAAATAAATAATATAATTGGTGAGTTAATAAAGATGTTCTGTGTGAATGAATTATTAAACAAATTAACACGATTATGATAAAACCGCTGTAAAAACATGCTACAAGTAAACTCACTTTACATGTTGTAATTATTATAGAAATGGTGTAATAACATGTTACAACTATACTCACCTTACTCGTTATAATTGTTATTACATGTTACAGTACACTTACTTTACTCGTTATAATTGTTATAACATGTTACAATACACTTACTTTACACGTTATAATTGTTATAACATGTTACAGTACACTCACTTTACACGTTATAATTGTTATTACACGTTATAGTACACTCACTTTACTCGTTATAATTCTTATAACATGTTACAGTACACTCACTTTACTCGTTATAATTGTTATTAAATGTTACAGTACACTCACTTGACACGTTATAATTGTTATTAAAAGTGAGTGTACTGTAACATGTAATAACAATTATAACGTGTAAAATGAGTGTACTGTAACATGACTCGTTATAATTCTTATAACATGTTACAGTACACTCACTTTACTCGTTATAATTGTTATTAAATGTTACAGTGCACTCACTTTACTCGTTATAATTGTTATTAAATGTTACAGTACACTCACTTTACACGTTATAATTGTTATTACATGTTACAGTACACTCACTTTACACGTTATAATTGTTATTACATGTTACAGTACACTCACTTTACACGTTATAATTGTTATTACATGTTACAGTGCACTCACTTTACACGTTATAATTGTTATTACATGTTACAGTACACTCATTTTACACGTTATAATTGTTATTACATGTTACAGTACACTCACTTTACACGTTATAATTGTTATTACATGTTTCAAGTACACTCACTACACAAGATAAACATAAAGTATACACGAGATATTTGGACACACTTCGTTTTGAACATTTCAAAATTGTAAGAATTAATTTCATCTCAAATACTTTAGTAAGAACATCCTATGTAAACTTACCATCGTCGTTACTGTAATCTCAAGTAATGGTTTGCTTATACAAAGTTGTTTCTTTATAAAGGTCATCGTGGAATCTAGTTTTTTGAACCTGGTCACGCGGAGATGACTCGACAACACACTGCCCTAGTGTCACGGATTCACTGAACTTAGATATCGTCCGTCCGCGCATCAATTTAAATATTAAAATATGTAAAAACTACACCATTCTTATATTTAATGACCCTCTGATAAACAGACAGAAGAATCAACATTGGGAAGAAAGAAGTCATCCACAGTAATCTCAGATTCTTAGTGATTTCTGGTTTACAAACTTAGCTCATGAGTGAGTAGATTTCTGGTAATGACTTGTTTTCTGTTTCAAGTTAAACTTGAACTATAATAACCTACTCACGTCAGGGAAGATTGTTTGATGAGGTGTAACTATCTTTGTGTTGTATAGTCATGATGTATGATAAGCATTTCTAGTAGGTTACAAGACATCAACCCTGAATAATACACAATACTCAAATAAAAACAAACGTACAAAATACTCAAGTACACAAGCATACACAATATTCACCTTTAGTAGATAAAAACATACACAGTATTCAACTTTAGTACATACAAACGTACAAAATAATCAAATACACAAACATATACAGTATTCAACTTTAGTAGATACAATCATACATACTTTTCAACTTTAATACAAACGTACAAAATACTCAAATACATACACATACAAAATACTCAAGTACACAAACATACACAATATTCAACTTTAGTATACATACAAACGTACATACTATTCAACTTTAGTACATACAAATGTACAAAGTACTCAACTTTAGTAGATACAAACATACACAGTATTCAACTTTAGTACATACAAACGTACACACTATTCAACTTTAGTATACATACAAACGTACATACTATTCAACTTTAGTACATACAAATGTACAAAGTACTCAACTATAGTAGATACAAACATACACAGTATTCAACTTTAGTACATACAAACGTACACACTATTCAACTTTAGTATACATACAAACGTACATACTATTCAACTTTAGTACATACAAATGTACAAA
>NW_013672762.1:38361-39784 GCF_000517525.1 Limulus polyphemus
GTTTTTGTCACCTTACACCTTTTTACAAAGATGGGAACATTGACAGGGAAATAATATAATAGCCAATGCTCGACGAGAGGTTTTCGTTTATAAAATTTTGTTGTTGTTCTCGACTTGATTTGTATTTTATTACCTCGTCTCCATAGTTATTATTTGCAAGTAGTCAATAATAATATTATAGGTCCATTTTATTGTTGTTCTTTCTACGTGCTGTTATAACACATTTTCATCTCATCATTTAATTGTTGTATAGAAGATATTTTAAAGTGATTCAACAGGTGGAAAACGAATAGATAGATAGATAAACCGATATGCGGCACCATCTAATGTACACAGCATGGTCACAAGTAAATAGACACCACCTTTTCAGAATAAATGAAATTTTTGAGTCATATTCACATGAATTGATATATTTATAATTTAATTAATATCTAGTAGATCTTCCTTTCGCTTCGTGGAGTTCGTTGATCCTTTGGGGCATCGTGAGAATCATCTTGTCAATTTTAGATTGTGGGATTTTCACCCACTCTTGCTTCAAAACTTGTAGTAGATCACTCTTCGAAGTTGGTTTTTTTGGTTGTTTCTTGACTTGCCGGTCGAGTATGGCCCAGAGGTTTTTGATAGGGTTCATGTCAGGAGATTGGCTCGGCCAGGGCAACTTCTGGTTACCACATTCTTCCTGCCACTTTTGGGTGTTTCTAGCAGTGTGACACGGTGCTCCATCTTCCTGGAACAACGTTGTGTTCTTGTCCACGAAACCCGAGGAATAAAGTGGCAAGAGTCCTTCCTCCAATATTTCGACGTATTTCGCAAAATTTATGTTGCCAATGCACTCCACTAAGCTCGATCTCCCGCCAACCCAAACAGCTCCCCAAACCATCACGCTGAAACCACCATGCTTCACAGTTGGCTGCAATCTGTTGAGCCAAGACTTTTGGTGAGGCATTCTCCAGACCCATATCCTTCCACTGTCAGAAAATTGAGCGAATCTTGGTTCGTCTGAGAACAATACAGTCTTCCAAAAGTCCAGAGGCTTGGTCATCATATCACTTGCCCACTTCTTTCGTCTGACTATGTTGGCAGGTCTTAATAAGGGCTTCTGTCTAGCTGCTCTGCAATGATAACCCAATCTGTGGAAAATCCGTTGAACAGATTTTGGGCTCATCCCACCAACTTTGGCCACTTCTGCAGTCGTTAATCTTGGATCCATTTCGCTGCTCCTCTTGACAGCCCTTTTTGTCCTCTCTGATGGACCAGGATGACCCGGACGGTGCTCAGTTGTTTCCTTGCTGTGTTTCCTGAACTGAACGATGATTCTGTTGACTGTCGAAAGCGGGGTTCCCAAATTCTGCGAAATTTGCTGCTGACTTATTCCACCAACTGCTTGACCAACTATCTTTCATCTAACAAAATCTGACAATTC
>NW_013672762.1:40361-41382 GCF_000517525.1 Limulus polyphemus
GTGAACACAAATTAGTTAGCATAAATCAGTTACATGACGAAAAATTAGGTGTCTATTTACTTGTGACCACTCAGTGTACTTAAATTCATCTAGAAATTTTCATAAAAGTGACCCGAAAAACGGGGGGGCCAACTCTGTAATCCGTGGCCCGATTTTAATGAAATTTGTTTTATTCTGTTTCTATTCTCATTTCATTATAAATATGGCGGTATTGTGCGTCGTTTTAGCTGTATTTAATTACAGACAAGCTCACAAACAAACAATCTCAGCGTTTTAGTAGCATATAGATAAATATACACAATATTCAACTTAGTACATACACAATATTCAACTATTGTACATACAAACATTCAAAATATTAATTTTTAGTACATACAAACATATACAATATACAACTTAATACATACATAATATTCAACTTTAGTGCATATAAACATACACAATATTCACCTTTAGTACATACAAACATACACAGTATACAACTTTAGTACACAAACATACACAATATTAAAGTCGACCAAGTCATGAAACATCTATAATGCTGGACTCGAACAGGTCACACAAACATCTGCAATCCTAAACTTGAATAGGTCACACACACCTCTACAATATTGATCTTGACTAGGTCAGGCAAACCTCTGTAAAGATATAACCTCATATGGATAGCATGGTCAAGAAATAGAACAAATAGAAGACTTAGCCCTGGGGGGATAGCATGACTAGAAACTACGACAATTACAAGAATTGGTTAGCCCTAGGGTATATCATTACTAGGAACTAAGACAATAACATGATTTAGCCCCAAGGAGATAACATGATTAGGTGCTAGCAGGAGTCTAACACGTAACCTTAGGAGATTAAAATAACTAGGCCAAGTAAAAGACTTAGACCTGATAGTATAGCATGATTATGAATTGGGAAAAATATAAGACTTAGCCTTAGTAGTATAACCTGACCTGGAATTAGGAAAAGTACAAGACTTAACTTAACTTAAGTGTCTTGTCGAATACCTCAACGATAC
>NW_013672762.1:42312-43634 GCF_000517525.1 Limulus polyphemus
ACAATTATTTTTCGCGTTGTACTGAGAGGTCCTTAGCATGACTGAAATGTTCAACAATTATTTTTCGCGTTGTACAGTATAAGTAGCTCAGAGCTTTGGCTCTGAGTGAACCCAAGAGTACAACACATTAACCTTTTTAAAGTTCATGAAATAATTTAAATTGATAAATTAACTTAAATTTTCCCTGTCACTGGGGACGAGTACTTTTGCTTGTATATACATACAGAACAGTTTTTGCATTGTCGTGTTTTGTGGCTGTATGGTCCTCACGCAAATATTACCTTGGGGCCCCAGGGGAGGGGGTCAAAATTAAGGCACGATGGACCCACCTTCAAAGTTATGCGATTACAGTCTAAAGAGTACTATAACTTTTAATACAGTAAGTGTATTTTCACGAAAATTTTCAGATTATCAATAAACGTTACAAGGCTTTCGTATACAAAATATCAGATTTGTGTATCATATTTTTCTTTTCGAATGTTGATTGTCCAACATGCAGAATAATTTTGACTGCCTCGATGACCTGCTGCCGGTATTATCAGCAGGTGGCAACAGATTGACCCCGATCCCACTGGGACCGCGTCGGTCTCTTTGATGACCTGAGTGACAATTGTCATGCCCAATTAACACGAAGCCGCCGTGGTAGCGACATTTTTCAATATTTAGCTACAGGGTAGGCATCTACAGATTTTATGTACAGTCTGCTGACAAACCTGGCAACTTTTATTAGTATTGAAAATTAAATGTAACAAATAATGTGCAATTGTGAAGTGAATAAAAGATACATGTACATATCCCACCCCCCTGCGGACGCCCATGCCTAGAAGGGTATATACATACAAAATCACGTTCTACTGATGTTCTTTTTACAGCAGCAGGTTATTACAGAATTAAAAAAAACATTGCGAGCGAAAAGAGACAACAGCTGCAATGATTTTGTTAATATATAAAATAAAAATAGAATATATATAGATCCATGTTGTCAGAGAATAAAATAAAAATAAAATATATATAGATCCATGTTGTCAGAGAATAAAATAAAAATAGAATATATAGATCCATGTTATCAGAGAATAAAATAAAAACAGAATATATAGATCCATGTTGTCAGAGAATAAAATAAAAACAGAATATATATAGATCCATGTTGTCAGAGAATAAAATAAGAATAGAATATATAGATCCATGTTATCAGAGAATAAAATAAAAATAGAATATATAGATCCATGTTATCAGAGAATAAAATAAAAATAGAATATATAGATCCATGTTATCAGAGAATAAAATAAAAATAGAATATATAGATCCATGTTATCAGAGAA
>NW_013672763.1:0-12287 GCF_000517525.1 Limulus polyphemus
ATGATCTTTAAATCATTTAAATGATTTTATCTAGTTATTAGATCTATATACCACTTACATGTTTTCGTTAGATTAGATGATCTTTAAATCATTTAAATGATTTTATCTAGTTATTAGATCTATATACCACTTACATGTTTTCGTTAGATTAGATGATCTTTAAATCATTTATATGATTTTATCTAGTTATTTGATCTATATACTACTTACATGTTTTCGTTAGATTATATGATCTTTGAGTCACTTACACGGTTTCATTTAGTTTGGTGATCTGTGTACCACTTAAACGATTTCATTAGATCAGATCAGCTGCATACCACTTATTCGTTTTGGTAAAAGTGAACGGGTCTATTAAGCTAATGATGCACTTTCTTAAAGTCAAACATTATTTCATCAGTTTATAAAATCTAAAGTCTATTTACGTACCCCCCCCCCCTATGGCACAGCGATAAGTCGACGGACTTACAACGCTAGAAACCGGGTTTCGATACCCGTGGTGGGCAGAGCAAAGATAGCCCATTGTGTAGTTTTGTGCTTAACTTTAAACAAGAACAACAATAAATAAATTTACGTAACTTCCTAAAGGCGGGTGGTCTTTAAGCTACTTCCCGAATTTCATTTAGTCAGATAATTTGTAAGCCTTTTTTGCTTAATTTCTTTAGATCTTTGTTTTTTGCCACTTAGTGAGGTAATTCTCAAGCCCTTTTGCTTGGTGTAAACAGGTGAAATAAAATTACTTCAAACTGTTGCATAGAATCTAATTGCTCTTATATTGTATTTGTGTTGATTATATATATATATATTTCATTGTTTCATGTCAGTTCCTGACGTCCTGATGTATTTTTACAATTACTTTATAAGCGGATTTGTTACCGGACGAATAATAGAGATTCCAGCAAGATATGAAAAAGTTCAACCAGATAAAATTTCCCTCTTTTCTGGTATATCTGTTGAACCTGACTGTTTTGTAATCAAATATTACAAACGTTTAAATAAACATGGTTATGTAATCATTACAAGTGAAAAATATAATCACGTACGTTATTCTTTACTAACTGAACGTTTCGTACTTGTTTGGTTTAACTTCGTACTTGTCTGGTTCAGTAACTGAACGTTTCGTACTTGTCTGGTTCAGTAACTGAACGTTTCGTATTTGTTTGGTTTAATAACTGAACGTTTCCTATTTGTTTGGTTCAGTAATTGAACGTTTCGTATTTGTTTGATAAAATTCAAATATATCCTTTTCTATTTTTGATACATTTAGAATAAACATGCATTATTTTATCACATTGTCTTTCAACTGTCATTTTCTTATTTTAATGGCTTTGGTTTTGCTTCCGTCACATCGCAATTTGCTAATAATTTAAGAACGTTTTATTTTTAACGAACTCGACCTTCATCTTGAGTCATTATTTCCTACATGCCTAGTCAACTGTTTTGAAAGCATTTGTGAATAACAGACTTTTTTTTTATCGTCACCTAGTTGTATACGTCTTTATGATATATAAATAAACAATCTGTTCAGTGTCTTAATGACAAAGGAATTTTTTTTCTGAGGATTCCCAGATTCACAGCAGAACTAAATTACTCCCTGAGGGTACAGCTCCTTGACGTATCCAACGTTTAGAATAATGGATGGCACGGATAGGAAATAAGAACGGAGGTTGGGAGTAGACTGTAATTAGGCTTAGCACGGTAGCAGAGGGAGGTAAAGGCTATGAAGGTTAAACGAGTAATAGTAGGCCTAGCCTCTGAGGAGATGCAGACTTCCAACTAATAACCGAGCCGATAAACGATGTCGAAGTTAGTCAATTAAAAGTCACGTTACATTAGAAGTACATTATGTCGATCAGGAAAAGTCTGAATAAGGATAATTAGCTTATTAACTTGATAGTTAATGGTCTATTGGAATTTTCAGCTTTAGAATGGCATTATTAACCTGCGAGATCAAGAATTTAAAATCTCCCCAATCAGTGTAAAAAGTATCCAAATTCGATCAAAAACACTGAAGGAAGACACGGCAGTTAAAGGTGTATATGTGTCTTAAAGCCTGTAAGTACAGTATTAAAGTTTGAAACGCCTTTCTTTTTATTAATGTGGTGTTCTTTAGTTTCAAAGTTTCGAATTGTGAATCAAAATTCAATTATAATACGCTTCACTAGATTAAGAAGGAAAGGTGTAAAATACATTTAGAATATAAAATAAAATATAAAAATATCAAGGTAATATAGGTAGCGAGAAATTGTTGTCGTATTTTACAGGCACAGATAATGACAGAAAACGTAAGGACTAAGACTGAAGAGCCATTCACCTCCAGACTCCAGAATAACACAGTCAATATGAAAATCAAAGTCAGGATTCTATATTTCGAATAAATTACACCTAAAAATATATATACAAGAAATCTGGTGCTACAAATTAACAAATCAAAATGCTACATATTTTACTTAAGATATTATTCACAGAGAACAAGCACTTGTTAGCTTTAAAGTGAGAGGTAACACTGACAACAAGAGATAACAAAGTATTCTGCATTATAAATATGCAGGAAAAGCTCTTCAACTTTTGAGGATCGTGATGTTGATCATGACCCGATATGCGGCACTACAAAACGACGACTAAACGGTGATTAATTTTTACTTCATTACTCATTTTTCGCATGAACACCAAGGCCATTTTCGTGTTCCGTTAAAAGGCTCTAAATGAACCAATGAAGCGGCGGCCAGATGAGAAGAAAGTGTGTCGGGGCTAGCCACCGGGCAGGCGACAGACAATGGTGTTCTAGCCGTAGTAAATTGAATCCTTTTGTGCCCTTCCAATGCTTGGCCTCCGGGATCTGAAAGAAACTCAACGTAATAAGCCCTCCCATTCTCTTGGCGGCTTCTCAGCGCCAAATTATGACATTGTAATAGATCTGAAGATTGCATGAGGTAATTAAAGTGACGGGGGCAGGACAAAAAAAAAAGTGCTCTTGAACTACTTCAGTTACCGCCACCTTAAGCAATGTTTGGATGAGGCAAAGATCTAACATAAAACACTTTTATTATTTGTCTCTTCTATTTGCCCTTTTCTGCGCCATTCACATGCCATACTTGTAGCAAAGTCGAAGATTATCAAAGTAATAGTAAGTAAAGAATTGACTAAAATCCACAATCACTCGGGCATGGCGGCTGTTTTGATGCTTTTGGAGACTGATTAATAAGTAATATGTTCCACAACACCACGAGTAATCTAGTGTCTTCAGAAAACAAAAGTCTAGATTTTGAAAGGTTTGTAGACGACAAGTTTTCGATTTAAAAAGCTTGCCCGGCGTGAAAGAAAAAAAAACCACTTACTGTGAGTGTGTAATCTGTATTGGTAGTAAAAGGAAGAAAAACATGGTTTGGAAGAAAGTCATATGCAACCAATGGCCGTTATACTTATCCGTTATATTATCACTGCATTTTTTAAAGGAGCTTTAAAGCTGTATTTTATTACTGAAATAAGCTGTAATTAGTTCATAACAAATGTAACAAATTGTAAACAACCTGACAATATATTTTTTTATTATACCTCATAATTTTTATTTTATTTTTAGAAGTAACAGTTGTGGCATTGTATGATTACCTCTTCACAACACTGTCTTGCCTCTTTTTTTCACTTTCTTTTTCTGTTAGCTGCATATGTGTACATTCCAATAGTTTCTTTGATATATATCTCACGCCCACAGTGGCACAGTGATATGTCTGCGGACGTACAATACCTGTAGTGGGTAGAGCACACATAGCCCATTGTGTAGTTTGGTGCTTAATTACAAACAACTAACAAAATATTTCTCACCTGGCAGCAGAAACATTGAGAACAGGAGAGCTGTTGAATATGTATCCTTTATACATATTCAACCAATCATCTAAATTAGAATGTATTACATGTTTATGGATAAAATACACAATTATTAAAAATCACGGAACTGTAACTTGAAATCAGTTTTAGTAGGTAGATTGATATATAGATAGATAGCTAGATACTTGTTTATGATAATATTTAATTTTTTTCAAAGTCTTTGATCAGGCATAACAGACAGCTCTATGGAAGACAAAGTAATATGAATTCCATTCTAAACCTGTTTGATACAACACCTAATTACAGCTTTCTGTTGGCTTCATGATTGGATACTCATTTCCAGCGGGGAGCCGGAAAGAAAAGCCATGAAAATATTTATTTCTTTGTAGTTCCAAATGAGAAAAAACAAAAAATGTTTTATCAGAAAAATGTATAATAATAGCTGGATAGAAGAGCAAGATAAAAAAAATAAAAAAAGATATGTAAACTAAAAGAGATCAGTAGAAGGATAGGAGAAAAATAACATGTCATTGCAAACATTGTAATAACTTGTTTCAACAGACATTTTTTGAGTTTTAATTTCAAGAAATATTTAACGTTGAACTCCTTTTTTCAGATAACAACAAGTTCGTCAGTTTGTTGAGCGAAAGCACTGATAAAAAGCTGTATAGTTCTGTTTAAAATAGCCAATCTTCCATAGAACAAAAATCGGAGTAATTATCCAATCCTACCTTTCTCAGTTCAAACTTTCATTAGAGGAATGTTTGTCTATATTCAATTCTAACTTTCTTTAGAAAAATGTTTTTCTATGTTCAATTCTAACTTTCTTTAGAGGAATGTTTGTCTATATTCAATTCTAACTTTCTTTAGAAAAATGTTTTTCTATGTTCAATTCTAACTTTCTTTAGAGGAATGTTTGTCTATATTCAATTCTAACTTTCTTTAGAGGAATATTTGTCTATATTCACTTCAAACTTTCTTTAAAGATATGTGGGCCTATATTTAGTTCTAACTTTTTGAAAGGAATGTGTCTTTATTCAGTTCTAACTTTCTTCAAAGGAATGTGTGTCTATATTCAGTTCTAACTTTCTTTAAAGGAATGTGTGTCTATATTCAGTTCTAACTGTCTTTAAAGGAATGTGTGTCTTTATTCAGTTCTAACTGTCTTTAAAGGAATGTGTGTCTTTATTCAGTTCTAACTGTCTTTAAAGGAATGTGTGTCTTTATTCAGTTCTATCTGTCTTTAGGGGAATGTGTGTGTCTTTATTCAGTTCTAACTGTCTTTAAAGGAATATGTGTCTTTGATATTAAAACACGTTGAATGCAGAATATTTTACACATACCTCTTAATTTGCTCATTGTTGCTCGAAATAAGAGATGTTTGAAAAATAGCATTTCAGATCTAACTTTCTTCTCTCACAAGTCACTTCCTAATAAACTTTCTGCCCATTACCAGAACTCATCAGTCGGGCTGGAAAATCTATAGACTTAACAGTTGTTATAAAAACAAGTTAATCGCAGATGTTTTTTCTTCTTTTCCACACACCATTTGGTTATTCCTTTGCAGATGTGTAAAACATATCCGGGAACAGGAAGACTAGGTTGCTAGTTTGCCAGTTCTTGCGAATGATAGTAAAGTTAATTCAAATACAATAATATATAAATAACCAGTGTTTAAAATAAAATGAATAATCTTGTGTTATTAATTCTTACCCTAAAAATCTAATTTGTAAATTACTTGAATAAGAATTATAATGATTACAATTCAATGCTCAATTTGGTTCACACCCTAAAATTTGTTGTTTATGAATATTGATGGTACATATATATATATATATATTATTCCTATGCTACTATTATACCCTTCGTATCTCACCCATGGAGCGAAAAACACCGGATATGGCAGATGTAGTGTGATTGACATATTATAATATATTCTCGTTTGCTTTCACTCACAGACTCTTAGAATTAAGGTCTACATTCACTCTTTATAACATTCAGGTCTACATTTACCCTTTATACCATTCACATCCAGATTTACCATTTATAACATTCAAGTCTACATTCAGTCTTTATAGTATAATGGGGTAAATGTAGAGCTGAATGTTATATAAACTGAATGTAGTCTAAATGTTATAAAGACTGAATGTATACTTGAATGTTACAGGGAGTAAATGTAGACATGAATGTTATAAAGAGTGAATGTAGTCCTGAATGTTATAAAGACTGAAGGTAGACCTGAATGTTATAAAGGGAAAATGTAGACCTGAATGGTATAAACGATAAATTTAGACTTGAATATTATAGCGAGTAAATGTATACTTGAATGTTACAGAGAGTAAATGTAGATTTGAATGATATAAAGGGCAAATGTAGACTTGAATGTTATAAAGACTGAATGTAGACCTAAATGCTATAAAGACTAAATGTAGACCTAAATGCTATAAAGACTAAATGTAGACCTAAATGTTATAAAGGGAATGTAGACCTGAATGGTATAAAGAGTGAATGTAGACCTAAATGTTATAAAGACTGAATATAGACTTGAATGTTGTAAAGACTGAATGCAGACTTGTATGTTATAAAGAGTGAATGTAGACTTGAATGTTATAAAGACTGAATGTAGACCTGAATGTTATAAAGAGTGAATGTAGACTTGAATGTTATAAAGACTGAATGTAGACCTGAATGTTATAAAGACTGAATGTAGACCTGAATGTTATAAACGATAAATGTAGACTTGAATATTATAGAGAGTAAATGCAGACTTGAATATTATAGAGAGTAAATGTAGACCTGAATGCTATTCAAGTCTACATTCAGTCTTTATAACATTCAAGTCTACATTCAGTCTTTATAACATTCGAGTCTACATTCAGTCTTTATAACATAAACGCCTACATTTACCCTTTATAAGATTCAGGTATAAATTTATTCTCTGTTACATTCAGGTCAACTTCCTCTGTATGTCAATCAAATGTATTTTTCTCAAATATATGTTTGTAATTATTCAGCTCTACCTTTCCTTATTAAATGTGTTTACTCAGTTCTACATTCTTTCAAAAATGTGTACAATTATTCGGTTCTAGCTTTCTTTGAAAACATAAGTGTGCCTGTAGGTAGCTACTGAGGGCATGAGAAAGGTTATTTTTTTTTATCTTAACAGCGTATTCACTAATGGTCTTCGAAATAATCTTATTTAGCCGAAAAAAATAAACATTCATTATTAACCTCCAACAAAAACTGTATATACTGAAAAACTTTTAAACAAACGATCTTCCAGGTATGAAGGTTGAGCAGTAACGTCTGCAGATTTCTCATAACTTACAACATAGTCCTTTCTTACCACAGTTAAATTGATCACGAAGAAGGATAATGATCCAAGATACTCCTACAACTCTGAGAAGCTTTTTCAAGTAGAAATATATATATGTCACAAACCGTTGCTCAGACTTTTATATTTGTTGCTTTTCGCAATACTAACTGGTCAAACAAGTAAGAACCGCGCAGTCAAGTTTGCAGTTCTGCTAAATTACATAGGAATTTTTAACAACAATGGGTAAAAAATATAATTGTTTGGGACTGCTGTTTAGAATATTAAAAAACTTTTTTGTCATCATATAGTGACCCTGTTCATTGTAAACATATGAGTCGTTAAAAGAAAGCTATTTTTTAATAAAAGCATGTATATTTATATACACACGTAATTCTGATATCATTCCGTGTTTTATATCATCGTTTATTGTCTATATCCTATCTTTAACTACGCCATAAATTCTGACATTCTATTTGTCTGCCATCAATACTTTGTTTATTTGTACTAAAATTTTCGTAGAAAGTTATAAAAAGAGATACTTGCGTATAGCCGCCCCTAACTTTGAAGTGTTACATTAGAGAGAAGGGAGGTAGTTAACAAGCACCTACCGCCAACTCTTGGGCTAATCTTGACTGACTGAATAGTGTGAATTCACCTTCACTCTTAAGGCGCACCAATGACTCCAAACTATGGAGCGATGGGACGCGAATCATGAACCCTCACTTTTATAGTCCAAACAGGTTAACCGCTAAGCCGCGACCGGCCTGTCTATTTTAAAACCACTAAACTCATTCTCATTTTGTTTAGGTACCGCTTCCCGAGAAACTGGGCACATGCAATGAGCACGCCACAGATCGAAAGCTCGACAGACAGATTCGTTTCCAATCAGTACGCATCTTTGAGGCGATTATTTAATGTTTTTGAAACACATAGAACAGAAAGTCATACATATCTTAAAGGACAAGAAAGGGAATGTCTGATGTCATATTTATCAGCTCATCACATCCACATCATTCTTTCTTTGTGGACGCTGACGTCACAACCGGAAATCACGAAGCCTGAAGTGTGGCGTAGTCAGGAGAAAATTATGAATGGTCAAGATCTAGTTGGCAGTAATGTTGCAAACAGTTTTCACTGTAATTGAACTTCAAAGTGAACCGAGGTTCTGTGTATATACAGTGAGGAAACGGGGGGATTTCCGAATAGCCTAAAGCAAGTGGATGAGCCAAATAAAACTGAGTATCATAAAATACTCCCACAGTCAAGTCGGCACGTTTATTCACTAATAATATAATATTAATCTACAGTCCTGATCATGCTGAAAATATATTTCAAATTATTATGTCAATATCTGATATAATGTTACCGAATCGTATCTCATGACAACACAGAAATAACAATTATATAATAACTTCTGTCAGAAGAGCTGCTAAAATTCTATATTAATAATTACAATTAATAATTAATAATCTTAATGATGAGCAACAGGAATACTTAACAAAAAGATTCTATGGCCACTTTGCCCTCGGTCATCAGTTGAGCATCTTTCCTGCTAGCAGTATTTTCGGCCGTTAACACAAGAGCACTTGACGTGGTTGAGCATGCTTAGTAATGTTATTAAGTGCCGAAGCAGGACTGTCACATGTAAAGTTTTCTGTACTATACTTATAACATTTGGCACATGTAGTTATGCTGAAATTATTATATAACATTAAATTTCTTAAATAATAATAACTGTAGTGGCAAGATGTGATAGCCATAATACTATAAATAACTGAAATACATAACGAATTATCTAATTTATTTAATACTGTAAATTACAGGAACACATACAAACTTACGTTATATTCAGTATGTGGCAAGTACCAGGTAGGTGTCCATAGAACAACAGCACAGTCTGTATAAATATATAACCCCTAGTGCATCAAATTTGTACAATAAATGAACCTTACAGGACTTAATATTCAAATTTCATTACTTTTTTAAATGAAAACAACGGTGCAAAAAAAGCCGAAGAAACAGACAAACTTAGTAAACATGTAGAACTGGTGCTCACGTTATGATACCGAAACAGACAAGCTTAGTAAGCATATAGAACTGGTGCTCACGTTATGATACTGAAACAGACAAACTTAGTAAACATGTAGAACTGGTGCTCACGTTATGATACTGAAACAGACAAACTTAGCCTAGTCTAGTTTGCTCGAACATATTTACCTTAATCATTCCATAACAATGATTTAATTTTTCTAATATATAATTCCCTCAGTAGTGTCAGCAGTAGGTTTACGGACTTACAACAATAAAATTCGGGGTTCGATTGTCCGCAGATAATCTATTGTGCAATTTGTTGTGTGTTATTAGTACAGCAGTCTCATTAGAGATCGGCCAGTACATAAGACGTATCTTATTAGTACATCAGTTTCAGGAGAGATCGGCCAATCCGCATGATATGTGTTATTAGTGCATGAGTGTGTTTATAAATAAGTTATCTAAAGCCAGTTTTCTTTAAAAACTATAACTGTTTAGTCATTAGAATGCAGGACTATATCTTTGGACCAACAAATAATAAATTCTTTGACTTTGGTGTCAGTGTAAATGCCTTAATGTCTCATCTTTATTTATGAACCCTTTTATTGAAAATAAACACATTCTGATTCGAGTATTGTGAATGATTTTGTTACGAAAAATATTTTGACTGAAGCGGTAGTTTTGAACACGAGCGTACCAACGCCAATAGAAGATCGTTTTATTTAAATTCACACATTTAAGCAAGCGCATATGAGATGTTAACTTTGATACAAATTTATTGTAACATAAACTGTACTTGGTAACATTTACACTGTTTCATTTGGTAGTGACGTTCTTTTAACATCTACTAGTGACCACAAAGGTGGTAAATTGATTTACCACAGAACAATAATTTACAAGCTGTGCTGAGTTAACAGGTCACACTATACGGAGTGACCACGGCAACTACACTGTACCCTAATGGCTAGCGTGTCGGACTGTGCACTCGGAGGTCCATTGTTCGTGTCTCGTTTCTGCAAATAAGTTGCGCTACGCACTTTGGGGCAATGGGAGCATCATACAGGTAATACTTAAATCCCACTATACGTTTAAAGTAGCCCAAGATTTGGCGCGAGGGTACTATTGACTTATATATGCTTTCCTTTTAGTTAATGAGTTTAAGATTAGCGTTAGCGTGGACAGACCTTGTGTACCTTTGTGCGAATATCTGAAACAAACAAAGCGACTACAGAAAATTAAGTAATGCTGCCTATAGTACAGGAAACAGGGCAATATAAAGGGCATGCTTTACTTCTGTTGTGCTTGCTTGTTGGTAGATATTTCACTTTTCCTGCACTGTTTAACTTCTAGAGAATGCTTTTCTTTTTTTGTGTGTGTGTATATTTCAGATGAATTGATAGATTCATCAAATAAACATAACTTATGATTCACCATTTCTACTCATATTAGTATATTTCGCGATGGAACTGAGTGAATAATTTACAACTCATGCTTGAGCAAAACACTGATCATCAGCGTGGAAGATAAGTACGGACGAAAACCTAATTCACGTCACGGCTGAGAAAACTTTCCTGTGTATCTCGATTTTTCCACACTAAAACTGGGTCGTTTAAAAACTGCATCTTTAATTTCCTACAGGTTCCCAGCAATTTTCGTACCCGAGGAGCTGGGTTTGGTGACCGTGCAGCTCGTGACTATCTGGTGACCGCGGGATGACCCCTCCTTCCGCAACCTGCCTGAAGCAGAAGACAGTGGCAGTCAGCGGAAGTCGATAATTATCAGCCATTTATGGGTGATTACTGGGCAGCCTATGTTTGTGGCGGGGGTGTAGTAACGGCGCTTTGATCGCGGTATCCTGGTTGTCATAGACACGAAAGTAGTTCGCTTTGACAGTAAAAAAACCACAGTTTGGATAAGTACCCTTATAATACAAATCAAGATGGTTGGGACCAACACGCCCGATTTTACATAGAACACAAGACACGAAGAAAAACATCAGGAAGAAAACATTATTTAATCTAAGCATTTTCTAGAAAATGAAATATTTAGAACACGCATTGAAAAAATAGGGTCTATTTTATCTTCTGATAAAAACAGTAATATTAAAACACGTACTACACATACACACACACACACCAGTCAACATTAAAAGATATAGAACAAAAAATGTAAAGCGCTCTAAAATGAAATTGACATTATTTTCCACATCCAATTACACAAATGTAGCTACACAGATATGCAATCTTCGAGTTGATGGTACTCTTACATCACAAGCAGCTTGTAGGAACTGGTATAGAAAACACCACCATTCTTAACAATCAATAAATTACCATTGAAAATTTTATGTAAATCATTTTTCACGTTCTTTTTATTTTATGCTCCTTTATATGTCCATTTCAGTTTTCGTGTGATATAAATTGGTTATTCCAAACCTAAAACCACATCCTCCCCAAACAACAACAACTTTGATCCCCATTTTAGAGCCTCCAATATTACAATTCTTTCGAAAATGTTTCTATTGTGTGGGGGCCAATAACATTATATTCATAATTTCAAGTCGTTTCGTCGAAAATTGTGGGAGCAATTAAAAAATCGTGTAAATATATACAAAAATATCGCTAACATTGAGGGTACTCAACTAATGAAACAGAGCATAAAAGTATATTTAATTATTTATACTCGCTGTAGGGTTGATTCTTAGTTTGGGTCTAAGTAGATAGCTTACTCTGATCACTAAGTGTCGTGTGCCCCTAGTGTTTAAAAACAAACAAAAAGAGTGTTGGATTGGTCTAAGTAGGTAGCTTACTCTGATCACTAAGTGTCGTGTGCTTCCTAGTGCTTAAAAACAGACACAAAGAGTGTTGGATTGGTCTAAGTAGATAGCTTACTCTGATCACTAAGTGTCGCGTGCCCCCCTAGTGTTTAAAAACAAACAAAAGGAGTGTTGGATTGGTCTAAGTATGTAGCTTCCTCTGATCACTAAGTGTCGCGTGCCCCCCCTAGTGTTTAAAAACAAATAAAAAGAGTGTTGGATTGGTCTAAGTAGGTAGCTTACTCTGATCACTAAGTGTCGTGTGCCCCCTATTGCTTAAAAACAGACACAAAGAGTGTTGGATTG
>NW_013672763.1:12923-14837 GCF_000517525.1 Limulus polyphemus
CACTAAGTGTCGTGTGCCCCTATTGCTTAAAACAGTACAACAAAGAGTGTTGGATTGGTCTAAGTAGATAGCTTACTCTGATCACTAAGTGTCGCGTGCCCCCCTAGTGTTTAAAAACAAACAAAAAGAGTGTTGGATTTTACAGTCACATTAGTCTAAACATAAGACGATGACGATAAGGGCTGTCTCTCGTCCCTAATTTTGAACCAATAAACTAAATAGAAGACAACTAGTCAAAAGCACCCACCACCTACTATTTGCTGACCAAATAGTAGGAATTGATGCTCACTCTTATAACACTCCTATGGGGCCAAAGTGTGTAGCGAGATTTTCTGACAAAGGGACGCGAGCAAGAAATTCTCGGATTCACAGACTCCGGGCACGTTAATCGTGTGCCACACCAATAACATGTCGTGCATTTGCTTGCTTGTTTTTAGAGCAAAGCCAAATTGGGCTATCTTCTGTGTCCACTGCGAGGAATCGAACCTCGGATTTTAGCATTGTAACTCCGTAAACTTACCGCTATCCCACCAGAGTACATGTGTTGTAAGAAAAGTGAGTTTGACTAGTGCTTCTTATATTCTTTGTGTAATCAACTGTGACAATAGATACGGAGAAAATAAAAAACAACAAGAAGATCGACAACTGGTTATACATATGGATTCTCGAGGGTTCCAAAGCACCTGGTTCTACATAGTTACTATTAAAATATGGCAGTTGACCATGGTGAATTTAATCCAGCAAGTTTATTTGTAAGTTAGTAATATGGTAGCAGCTGAGGGAAGATGTCTGGTTATACATGGTTACTATTAAAATACGGCAGTTGATCACGATGAATTTAAATCAGCAAGTTTATTTGAAAGTTTGTAGTATGGTAACAGCTGAGGGAAAGATGTCTGGTTATACATAGTTACTATTAAAATACGGCAGTTGACCACGGTGAATTTAAACTAGCAAGTTTATTTGAAAGTTAGTAATATGGTAGCAGCTGAGGGAAGATGTCTGGTTATACATGGTTACTATTAAAATACGGCAGTTGATCACGATGAATTTAAACCAGCAAGTTTATTTGAAAGTTTGTAGTATGGTAATAGCTGAGGGAAGATATGATGGGAGTGGGAGGTTATAAGCATGCGTTACCTTGAATTCTGGGTGAATAAATTTATTTGCCTACATATTTGACTCGCTTTACTCAATACCTTGTTTTAAAATTCATAGTCGGCGCGGAATGGAAAGAGAGAGAGAGAAAACGATTGTATTGAAAATTTCTGTTCCATAATTCATGCATGAAACTTGAAGTTCATAAAACTACAATTAGGACTACGAAGATTACATGATTATAACCGAACTGGAATAACTCTCGTGACAGGACTTTCTCCTTGAAGCGGTAAATACGTTGGTTGGAGGGATAGAAACCGGATGAAGGCAGCTCGACTCGCAAACACAGAACCTTTATACCAGCATTCACATTATTGGCTTTTTATCATGTTTGGCAATATAATACTGTAAATATTACAGGATCATGAATCGGATGGCTAGTAAAGCAGGAACATGACTGCTTAGCTTTCATTGAGTTGCAATATTCATCAGACTTCTTATTACGAGTGCTCGTTATTATAATCGTTCAAAAACTTATTCTACCAGCGATACGACTGAAGGAGAATATGTACTACAGAGATTATGCTACCAGCGAAACGATTGAAGAAGACTGTATACTACAGAGATCATGCTACCAGCGAAACGATTGAAGGAGACTGTATACTACAGAGATCATTCTACCAGCGATACGATTGAAGGAGACTTAGAATGATCTCTGTAGTATACAGTCTCCTTCAATCGTTTCGCTGGTAGAATGATCTCTGTAGTATACCCGTATCGCTGGTTTGAAGGAGACTGTATACTACAGAGATCATT
>NW_013672763.1:15837-21044 GCF_000517525.1 Limulus polyphemus
TCAGCGATACGGTTGAAGGAGACTGTATACTACAGAGAACTTTTTCATACTCGATACAGAAAAACGGTTGATGTATACTCGAACACTCTGTAACCTGGGGCGGATGGGCTGCTTGGGAAGTTATAGCTAAAGGGCTGAAGTCGTCAGTTCAGTTGTCAGCCTTATACTGAGATAAAGTGACGCTTTCACGGCCAGCCGCTCAACAGGCTAGCCGGCTGTCATGGTTCATCAGTTACCAAAGAGCTGAAATAAACCTCTCTAGGTTTGTATGTTTCAGATAGACTCAACTATGGGCGAGAAAAACAAATCTTGGCTTTTCCAGACTTTAGGTTTCTCTTACAATACTTCCCATACTGCACAAGTACGAACTGGTTTTCTCATCGTACACGTACAGGTTCCACTTTTAACAGATGCCAGCCTTGCTTTGCTGAACTGCGAAACTAGCTAAGTGTTAACAATCTTCACTACTGAACCATGTAATTCCTGCCATTATTCATCTTCTACTAGCTGTTCTTATTAATCACTCATTCTCATAAGTACATAAACTATAGTTCAAATATGTTCAGTCATAAAAAGCTAGAAATTATACACTTTTTGTTTGTTTGCTTGCTAACAAGTCCAAGCAACCAGAACGATAAGAAACGTTAATCTTCTCTGTGGCACATTTTCAACACATAATGAGAACATTTTGAGCATGGGAAAAACGGACGGTGTATTCTTGAAACGAAATTTCTGCTTATATTTAAAATACAATTGTAAACAAATCTGTTTTATCAGTTACACACACAAACACACACACATATATATACTAAACTGAGATTTTTTGTTCTTTGATATGAAAGTTTTGTTATCATAATATATTGTTTGCCATAATGTTTTGTTCAATGGGCATTCGTTATCATAATATATTGTTTGACAGGTATTTGTTATCATAATATATTGTTTGACAAACATTCGGCATCACAGTATATTGTTTAACAGGTATTCGTCATCATAGTTTATTGTTTGACAGGTATTTGTTATCATAATATATTGTTTGACAGGTATTTGTTATCATAATATATTGTTTGACAAACATTCGGCATCACAGTATATTGTTTAACAGGTATTCGTCATCATATTATATTATTTGACAGGTATTTGTTATTATAATATATTGTTTGACAAACATTCGACATCACAGTATATTGTTTAACAGGTATTCGTCATCATAGTTTATTGTTTGACAGGTATTTGTTATCATAATATATTGTTTGACAAACATTCGGCATCACAGTATATTGTTCAACAGGTATTCGTCATCATATTATATTGTTTGACAGGTGTTTGTTATCGTAATATATTGTTACAATCATGTTTCATAACATAAAAACTGCGACCGATTTCTCATTGTTACTTATAATATATTATCCACCCATTTAAAGACACCTTTAAGCCCTTAAAGTCATAGGTGTTTCTCTTCGTTTCTTAAGACTCTAGATGTAACAATTAAAACATAAAAATTGAGTTAGGAAATATTAGATCCGAAGTCTATAAAGCTACTCAAGTGTCGTATATGAATAACATATTTAATCAAGCCACGTGTTACTCGGATCTACCTTCATTTTTTAAAATTGTTCCAGAGTTTATGTATATATATATAAAGCGTATTCAGTGTTGTGCTGGACTTTTTATGAGGAACTACAACACGATAACACATATATACAGTTAACAATGTTGTTATAAACTGTTTGACACTGAAGATTGTACACACGTTATACTTAGTGATTACATGGGTATCATTATATTCTTAATATGCAGGATTACTGTATGTAATTTACGAATATTTGAACATGAAAATTGCTTGTGAGTAATTATTGTTTTAACTGTATCCACATCATGTTTGTGTTTTGGGCATATTTTAATTTAGGAGGTGTGAACTTACTGTCACAAAAAACTCCAAACTATGAAGATTTTAACACGGAAGGCGATATATATTATACGAATGGAAATTGCTTGTGAGTAATTATTGTTTTAACTGTATCCACATCATGTTTGTGTTTTGGGCATATTTTAATTTAGGAGGTGTGAGCTTACTGTCACAAAAAACTCCAAACTATGAAGATTTTAACACGGAAGGCGATATATATTTTTACGAATGTATGTTAACAAGTAAAGTTTTGCGTTTATGTATTTGTTTGTTTCTTATTAAGCGCAAAGCTACACATCGGGATCTTGTGCTGGGTACATCACGGGTATCGAAACCTAGATTTTAGCGTTTTCCGACTTATAGCTGAGCCACTGGGGGTGTCATTTATATATATTACGTATGTATAAATAATGTGCTTATGCGAGACAATAAAAAAAATAACAACTTCTGTAAACCCATGTTGTTGAGAGTAGTCTCCCACCTCCACAACCCACATATCAATTAAATTAACAGGAATCTGTCCTGTTTGTGGTAGTTTAAGGCTTAAGAAAGTGCATTACTCGCCCATTCTGCAATCTTAATAAGTTAATTAAGTTAGTAGAGTATTCTCGCTTTGCGTGCAAGAGGCCCCGGGTACGAACCCACCCGCAGTAGATGCAAAAAATGGAATTACTACAGAGTTACTTATAGGGAATATACGGACGCTGTGATTGGGATTCAGCTTAAGCGAAACGCGTGGGTGTCATAGGAGGTGATTTGAAACGTTCTTTTAACCTTTGTTGTTCTTTTGTGCCGTTACAAGTAACCGAAACAAAATGTCTCTGTTCTGCAGGAGAAAGAGCTATGAAATTAGACCTGGGAATGGGCCTTGTGTGTGAGATGGGGAGGGGGGTAATGTGGTATTTTAAGATACTAAAAAGTGACTTATACTACAAGCCATTGCTCAGCTGGTATGGAGCACTCGCTTCGAGTGTGATAGATCCCATGTTTGATTCAGTTCATGGCAGCTTTGCAAATGAAACTAATACGTGTCTACAGTTTGCTGCATCATTGTTTATCTAGGAAACTAGATATCTTGATAGCCTCCAGACCAACCCTAATGAAGTTTTACTAATATTGCTATATTAGCCTTACTTTCTCTTATCACTTAGAGGCCATACCCAAGATTCGAACTTTTTGTATTCAAGGTCACCAGTTCCATGATTTTTCCAGCTCTCATGAGTTTAAACTTTGAATAGCTGGATTAACGAAAATGGTTAAAAGTAAAAACCGTGATCGGAATTAACAACTTTATCAGACTGAAAGTAAATTATGTATGACCGAAACTAAAGAATCTATCAGACTGGAAGTAAATAAAACTATACGTGACCGGAAGTACAGAGTCTAATAGACTGGAAATGAATAAAGCTATATAGAACCGGAAGTAAAGAGCCTATCAGGTTGGAAGTAAAAAAATCTGTACATGACTGGAACTAAATATTCTATCAGACTGGAAGTAAATAAAACTACATATAATCGGAAGTAAGTAGTCCATCAGATTAGAAATAAATAAATCAATATTTGCCCGGACGTAAAGAGTCTATTATATTAGAAGTAAATAAAACTATATATATATATATGGCCGGAAGTAAATACTATACTGTAGAATTTGATATTCCTTTTAAAAGCAGATTTAACTGGCATGCACGAAATGGTCAAATTTTCCTCAAAATAACATATAACTGATAAGTAAGGAAAAAAAACGATTAGTTTATATTTATGTATATTCACAAATTTTGAACGTTATATCATAACAGATCTGATTCGAAGGCTTGTGTATGAAGAAACCGAGCACTACCATTAATAAAATGTTTGAGACCCCAAAGTATAAGTCTTTTAGACGTACGAAAAAAAAAAGAAAATGCATAATAGGAGAGATAACATATTTCTATCTTAAATCTTTTTTATACATGGAAGAATGGTTCTTTCTGATAAAGATTTCTTTATGTACTATGTTGAGTTGTTAACATACACCCGTAAAGCATATCGTTTAGTCATTTTCGTCATAAGATAACTTTATACCGCTTAGTGCACCTATAATACACGTGCACGCAATTCTTCTATTTAAATTGGCATCATAATTCTTTTATTATGCATGAAAAGCCTACTTACCGCAAAATTACTTCTTTAGGAGAAGAAATATAAGCATCGAAATATAATCGTTATGTAATTTCTGCTGCCTTGCCGCCATTACACGCACAAAAGCGCTCTATATGTCTATATGTGACAGACATACGTTATCGAACTGTGTTCAATTTCCATTGTTAGGTTTATTGTTTATGTGTGGTCCTTTGTACCAGGCGTGTAGCCTCAGTCACCAGCTATCGACCTCAGGCGATGCTCTCCGGTTTCACGAAGCACGTTCGCTAATTTCAGGGCTCAAAATGACAGTTGTTTTCCAAAATGGTTCGATCAAGTGGTCTTCTGTAATAACGCCTGGCAATATCAAATATACGACGATGTTTCTGCTGATAGTGGTGAATTATTAAAGAGCATGGAAATTTAACGAAATTATGGGTTGGATATTTTTCCCCCAACGGCAGGGAGGAGTCGCCGACTCGGAGCGCAGACACACCAACAGTTCAGACTGCTGGTGACTTGCGAGATATTGCCCTTTCGTTCTGTTGCTCGTTTACCATCATTTGGTCGGGGCAACAAGAGCGAATTGTTTCGTCAATACGAAAAGTCAATAAGTCCATTATTGTTGCTGTTATCAACTCCGGTCAATAGGACCATTTGCTGTAGTTATAGATGTGGAGATAGCGGATACTAGCACAACCCCCCTTCCCACCCCCCGGATCTTTATCGGGTTTAACTGTTGTTAAACAACGCATTTCGTTGTAACGTCTATATCACTAAGTGTTGAAATATGTTTGTTTACCACTAAGCCTTCAGAATATGTTATTTGTAATTATACATCAATATAACGCATTGTTTCGGCGGTATATAATTTATAAATGTTACCAACTGAGCGAGTAGGTTTTAAAAGATGTCAGCAATGCACGATTTTCGGTAATTGTTTAGTACACTCATGGTTCGGATAGTTGGTAAAAATAAGAACTAAAAAAAAACCCAACAAAATCACATGCTACCTTCGCAATTATTTTGTTTACCATATTAGAGACTTTACTTCCTACTGACCTTTTAAACTCTCCTTTAAGTTATTAACTTTACAAGTACAATGTTTACATATATATAAATATATATGTATATGCATATATGTGTGTGGTGTGCATATATATATATATATCTAAAGTTC
>NW_013672763.1:21998-31145 GCF_000517525.1 Limulus polyphemus
CTGATTGGTTATTTTATCATTAAACTCTATTTGTAAACTAGCTGATTGGTTATTTTATCATTAAACTCTAGCTGTAAACTAGCTGATTTAATTAGTTTATCATTACACTCAAGCTGTAAGTAACCTGGTTTATAATTATTTTATCATTACAATACAGCTGTAAACAAACTGGTTTATTTATCTTATCATTAAACTCTATTTGTAAACTAGCTGATTGGTTATTTTATCATTAAACTCTATTTGTAAACTAGCTGATTGGTTATTTTATCATTAAACTCTAGCTGTAAACTAGCTGATTTAATTAGTTTATCATTACACTCAGGCTGTAAGCAATCTGATTTAAATATCTTACCATTCAACTCTATTTTTAAGCAATCTGAAATGATTTTTTTAGTTTAATGATAGAATAAGTAAATTAAATAGCTTACAGCTAAAGTTTAATGATTTAGCTGTAAGCTATTTAATTTACTTATCCTATCATTAAACTTTAGCTGTAAGCTATTTCATTTACTTATTCTATCATTAAACTTTAGCTGTAAGCTATTTAATTTACTTATTCTATCATTAAACTTTAGCTGTAAGCTATTTAATTTACTTATTCTATCATTAAACTCTAGCTGTAAGCTATCTAATTTAATTATTCTATCATTAAACTTTAGCTGTAAGCTATTTAATTTACTTATTCTATCATTAAATTTTAGCTGTAAGCTATTTAATTTACTTATCCTATCATTAAACTTTAGCTGTAAGCTATTTAATTTACTTATTCTATCATTAAACTTTAGCTGTAAGCTATTTAATTTACTTATTCTATCATTAAACTTTAGCTGCAAGCTATTTAATTTACTTATTCTATCATCAAACTTTAGCTGTAAGCTATTTAATTTACTTATTCTATCATTAAACTTTAGCTGTAAGCTATTTAATTTACTTATTCTATCATTAAACTTTAGCTGTAAGCTATCTAATTTAATTATTTTATCATTAGACTAGCTGTAAGCAATCTGATTTAATTATTTTATCATTAAGCTCTACCTGTAAACAATCTGATTTCATTATTTCATCGTTTAACTCTAGCTGTAAACAAGCTGTTTTAATCATCTTGTCTGTTGGTTCACACAATTAATAAACAAAGGAAACAAAACGTAACTTCAGTACTTTCATAACTTGGTTAATACGAGTCAAGATAGTTGAAAATAAATAGTTAGTTTCCCTAAAATTAATCACTGATCGAATCTGTTAGCCAGAATTTTTTGAGAGTAGACATTATCATATTGGAGAAAAAAAAAGGTATTTTACAACTAGAGGGACTTTACCTCGAAAATGTTGAAGTTGACAGCAGTACAACTAAACACGGGGAGAGCCAAAAACTATATCCCCATTTCAGTAGTTTTATTGTTGCTTGCATAGCGACTAACGTTATCTGCCCATTCTCACTATAATACTCATATGTAACGACATTTGATTTCAATAATTATCAATCTCAATCTATTACTTCCGTTTAATAACAGTTACACTTTTGTCTCACCCTGTATTTAATTAATGCCGAATTTCCTTATAAAAACACTTTTATATAAGGCGCGTAATATTGGAGTTGGATAGGTATATTATCAGTACGGCGGCTTCACTGTACGTCACTGGGACTCTGACATCTGTCATAGAAACCTTTTAATGGTTTGATTATTATCTACATTTCAGATAATTTTCTTATAGAAACAAAAACGTTCTAAACATTCCAGAATGACAATAATGCTTCCTATCATGTTATGAAACATTTGAGTTAAGAACCTTTTTTAGACATAAAAGTGTTTTTGAATGTTCAGTTCTCCACCTAAAAGAACCAAGGATTTTCTAGTTTTTCTTTCAATATTGACACTTATATCGTCATATGAAACCTGTTAGCCCGCATTAAATAACAAAACCAAAACCCATAGGGGAAGACTATAGCTTCAAGCTATACCATCTGCTACTGTCCTAGGTAGGTCGATGGTAAGGATTTCTATGCAATAAAACTTGGTATATCTGTAGGCGGAGAAGATGGAAAACCAACGACTGGGAGATCAATAGAAGCAGATAAAACGGATAATTTCAAACACGCTTTTGTTGTAAAAATGTGGAGAGGGTTTTTATATGTTTTATCATTTTCGCGAAAACCTATTGATGGACCATAGAAGACAGCAGGTGGACAACACCTACCACCAACTCTTGGATTACTCTTGTCTGACTGAATAGTATGATTTATAGTACAGATGTATGGAAAGCGTTTTAATACGGGAGCGGGGGGGGGGGCACGATTACATCATCAAACTCTAGCTGTAAGTAATCTAATTGAATTATTTTTATCATTAAACTCCAGCTGTAAGCAATCTGGTTTAATATTTTATCATTTAACACTAGCTACTCTAGCTGTAAGCAATCTGGTTTAATTATTTTATCATTTAACACTAGCTACTCTAGCTGTAAGCAATCTGATTTAATTATTTTATCATTTAACACTAGCTACTCTAGCTGTAAGCAATCTGATTGAATTATTTTATCATTACACTCCAGCTGTAAGTAATCTGATTGAATTATTATTATCATTACACCCCAGCTGTAAGCAATCTGATTTAATTATTTTATCATTAAACTGTAGCTGTAAGCAATCTGGTTTGATTATTTTATCATTTAACACTAGCTACTCTAGCTGTAAGCAATCTGATTTAATTATTTTATCATTTAACACTAGCTACTCTAACTGTAAGCAATCTGATTTAATTATTTTATCATTACACTCTAGCTGTAAACAAGCTGGTTTAATCATCTTGTCTGTTGGTTCTTAAAAACAAAGGAATCAAAACTAAACTTTAGCCCTTTCATAACTTAGAGTCCAGCTTTGAGTTTTAAACAAACTGGTTTATTTATCTTATCATTACATTCTAGCTGTAAACAATATGGTTGAGTTATTTTATCATTAAACTCTAGCTGTATATAACCTGGTTTATAGTTATTTTATCATTACACCCCAACTGTAAACTTTGTATCTCTCTGTTTAAATTGGTATTTACCAATATTATGCATATACAATTATATAAAAATTAGTAATGTCATGGAGGAAAAATACGTGGTTTGAAACTGATAGGACCAGACCCTCGAGTGTCTTTACATGTATCAAATATATACATATATTACACCGTGTAGAAATAAAATGTTAAAAATCTGGTATTCCTTATTCAAAATAACTTTTTTTTTACTTCCGATATGGAATGGTACGTGTGCAATGAGAAGCTTCCTTTTTCGGTACTGTATAATATTAATCAACGTAGTTTAAAAGCTATCTTTACTCACCTACAGCAGCACTTGATGATTAGCGTACCGTGTTGTTGATCTGAAAGTCCAAGGCTCGACACCCTGATCTGTTACCGAATACGTTCCACACTTTCAGTTGTTGGTGTGTTATAAAAGTGGCAATCAATCTCACCATTCAGTTAATATTAGGTGTGTAGACGGCGGGTGCTCTTAATTGGTTGTTTTTACCCTTGGTCAGCAGCTCTAAGTGGTATACTGGGACAGCCATGCCCGAACTTTGGGATCTCTAGGTGCAGAGACAGCGGTGCTAGCTGCTTTAGCCCACGTGTCACATAAAGTGTCGCTCAGGCTGAAAATACCAAATACTTATTCATAAACTAACCTAAGGGCTTCTTGATTCCATTGTAAGTTGTCGTAGACTTATGTTAACACTTTCTCTTACATTCCCATAGCCACAGAATGTGTTGATTAACCTCAGTATTTGATTTATTGTTTTCACTTTTCATTATATGGAACATGTTTCTATTTAGGCAAAATACGACACCCAAAATTTTGGTGTGAAAAAGATTTTCATTGGTGGAGCGTTTCTTTTTCTAAATCTTCATACCTATGATACCTTTCATATCGTATTTTTAGTACACATCTAGTTAAGAAAAATGTAAATAAACTAGATTTTCAATTTAATAAATAAATTCAGATATTCCAGATTCTCGAATTTTCTGAAGGAGGGAACCATGTGTTTCTTTTTTTATTGTGTGTGTGTGTGTGTGTGTGTTTGGTATTTTTTCACTCTCACAAATGTGGTTCCTTTTTCTTTTGTTTCAGCTCTGAGAGCTTTTTGTTAATTTGCGTATTTTAGAAGTGGTAAATTTGTATTTTATGACAAATATATTGCGGTGACAAATGTTTAGAGTCAGTTCTTTCGAAACTTTGAAGCAAGGTCAAAGGTCTAAATCCTCTTTTGATGAATTATAATAGTTTGATTGACACGTGAATTACACTGAACAGCACCAACGCTGTAATAGCCATATAAACAAAACAGGTGATCTCAAACAGTTATTTTAATTAATCTAATAATATCAGCGAGACCAACGAGCTACCTGTATATCTAATGGATGTCGTATCTCTTTACGTACGGTCGATTGCGCGGTTCCAACAGCTGACCTGCATTAACAGCTTCACGTTTGTCCAGTGTTGTCTGTAGGGAATCTCTCATTAAGTTGTTTTGTTTTTTTTAGCGCAAAGTTACACAATGAGGTATCTGCACTTTGTCCACCGCAGGAATCAAACCCAAGGTTTTACCATTATAAGTCCGCTGACCCTTTGGGGGAACTGCCATTAAGGCGGCATGTGTGTCCAGAGGTGCTGACAGCGGGTCCGCCTGTATGAAATTAGAATAAGTACAAATAAAAACAATGAATATAAACATAAAATAATACTTCGAAAAAACAACAACAACAAGTGTTGAATCTGATAAAAAAACAACAACAACAAGTGTTGAATCTGATAAAAAAAACAACAACAAGTGTTGAATCTGATAGGAAATATAATCTTATTAATCTATGAGGCTGCAAAAAATCAGCAGAGAATAAACTGAAAAAATCCATATGAAAACGAAGTCAAGTAATAAAAAAAGAGGGAGATTTTAATGTTTATCAGGGAGAACATTATACAAAAACAATAATTACAATAAACGAGACGAAAACATTTAAATACAAAGAGAGGATAAATTTGATAAAATAAACTAGATAAAACTAAACTATAATTCGAAAAAACCAGAGGTGGTCGTAGCAATTAAATGAAATCCTCAAAAAGCTTCTAACAGATCTGATACAAACAATATTAGACGTAATTAAAAACTTGTTGAAGTTTTGATTACGGAATTTCTATATGTTATAAACGTAAAATACGAGATATTAAACAAACTTTGTAAGTAAGTACAAAACTACACATTGGGCTTTGTGTGCTCTGCCCACCACGTTTCTAGCGTTGTTTGTCTGTAGACATACAGCTGTGCCACTGGAGGGCATTAAACAAACTAGAAACAAGCATTTAGATGCCCAATAACTGTTTTTGCTTCCTTAAAACTGTTCTATTGTATGTTATGTATAGATCTCGTGCATATATCGCCAGAGGGTGTTGCTGCTAAAAAAAAAAAAAACTTTCTGACTTCAGTAAAACCCTACAGGTCAAGTGCAGAAGAGTTTTTAAATAACATTACTTTATAGTTAAGACTATCGTTGTTCAGGATTTTTCAGTAGATTCTAAGCCTTTGAACATGCTACATACATATATATATGTATACGAAGCTGAATTACAACCAAAGCTATAAAACATTGATACTAACTGATAAACTTGAAATTACACGAATATTGAATTTATAGTTCAACAAGAAACCTTATTACGATATGGTGCTGTTGTCCGTTACCCGTCGAGAAGTTTGATATATACAAGCGAAAACATATGAAACTAATTTAACTTAACACACATAAATATGTATATATACGTTTATATATATTCAACAAACAACTATCATGAAACTACAACAATCAAAAGATTCAAATGTACACTAAGGTTTTGTCGTAGCATTTAACGACGTTTATATAACTATAAATAAAAGGTATACTTGCTTCACCAAAACAATATACTATTTTAACTGGCAGAGATTACAGATGTAGAGCAAACATTATAATCTGAACAATCTGACAAAACATTTTCAAATAGTAGCCACTTACTTGAAAACAAAAACTACTAGCTATTCTAATCAAACGTTATATATTTTTGCGTTTATTAAGTTACTAGCCATTGTAAACAAACTTTATATTTTTTGTTTATTAAGTTACTAGTCATTCTAATCAAACGTTATATATTTTTGCGTTTATTAAGCTACTAGTCACTGTAATCAAAGGTTATACATTTTTGCGTTTACTAAACTAATAGTCACTGTAATCAAAGGTTATACATTTTTGCGTTTATTAAGCTACTAGTCATTGGAATCAAAGGCTATATATTTTGGCGTTTATTAAACTACTAGTCACTGTAATCAAAGGTTATACATTTTTGCATTTATTAAACTACTAGTCACTGTAATCAAAGGTTATACATTTTTGCGTTTATTAAGCTACTAGTCATTGGAATCAAAGGTTATACATTTTGCGTTTAATAAGCTACTAGTCATTGTAATCAAAGGTTATATATTTTTGTGTTTATTAAACTACAATTCATTGTAATCAAAGGTTATATATTTTTGCGTTTATAATTACGTTTCAGAGGCAAAAACTATTTTTGGTTTCGTATTTTTTGTATAAAGCAAAAACATCTGATCACGTTTTAAATAAGAAATTGATTACCGAGTGGCCTGGCGCAGGGACACATTTAACTTAAGAAAATAAAACCTAAGATTTATCAAAGTCAGAGGAAGAGGGTTATAGAAATTAGTATAGAATAAACTGAGCTGCTTTAGAGGAACATATTTGTATAACGTAATACCATATTGAACTGGGTAAACACAATATTTCCTTCCAATAGTCACAGTTCACAGATTTGCACCACCAACAGCTTCATATATAGTTTATAGAATCTTTACCAAAGTTTTCATCTCTTACAGCTGATTTTTCCCAGTTAACAATTCATCATACAAACACTTTTTGTGATTGCCTCCACCATAATTCAAAAACAGAAACTTAAAGGCACTGACTAAAAAAAAACCAAACAAACACAAAAATAAAACATAATAGACAAGATGAGTATTTCTTAGTTTTTCTTTGATGTAGTTAATTTCTACTTATATGTAAAATAGCAGCACCACAGGACAGACGTGTTTGTAATCGTAAGCACGCATATCAACTATTCATTCGAAACGTAGTATTAGGTCTCGCGGCCCTGGTAACGGATGGCTAATTTTAAGATAAGTTCATTGGCAGATTAGTTAGTAGGCGGTGCCAAGCTTAACATTTTGGTTTGCGTTTCTTGGTTGGCTAACAGTTGAGTTGGTGACGTTATCCTAAGTGCGTCAGTTAAAGCAACAGTAGCAGAGATTCGTCCGCACGAGACAGACAAACTACGAAGTTAATCTACATGAACGCCCCTTTGTGCGGTGTGTTTTCACGAGCTTGTGTGTTACTTTACTTCGCACTTGATGTGTAACAGCGCGTGTAGCCATTAGCGGGTTGAGTGAAGTGCACATACTGGGCGAAAATGGATCGCACTGTGGAGACGGTCTAACCTCCACCACCCGGCCATGATTGTTAATATGTCCGAGAACACTGAAACAGAAGGAACGTCGTTCTCAGTCATGACTCTCAAACGTTCAGAAGATACGGGACACACACCGAAAAGAACAGCTGTTGACTACGAGACAGCCGGGAACGAGGACTTTGGTAGCCAAGTGCAACCCACGGACTTACGCACGCGCGTCCATGAGTCGCGCGTGTTGCATGCCCCTTCCTTCCTTATAAGAAACCTCATCAAAAGTGGTGACGGCGAGACACTACTTGAAGAACGAAATCCGTCCAGAACTCCCGAGTCTTCTTCAACTGGAAGAGACAGTGTACAACAAGGAGAACAGTCAGACAACGAACTGCCAGGGGGAACAGCGGGGTTGGATATACTTCCATCTAAAGAAAACGCTCTCACGGAGGACGAGGGGGCCTCAGAAGGTAAAGTTTGCTTGTTGTCCTTATCGCGCAACATAGTTACTTAAAGCTAATTTGGGTGAACTAAGTTGAAGTAATGAAAACAGATGATGAAAGACGTATTTGTTAGTTTGTAGTTAAAAACAAAACTACACAATGGGTTATCTGCGGAATGCCACCGGGGGAGGGAGCTATGATGAAAGAAACAGTAAGTTATGTAATCTACAGCTAGTTAGAAACATTAGATCTAAGAGTTATGAGTGACAGTTAGAGGAGAATACTACTACTAATATTAACAATATGATTCAACTTTATAAGTATTGTGTTGAGATGTAGTGTAAGGTAATAAGCTGCCCCGTTTACAAAGTATATCCAGATACCATGATAACACACAGAATTAAATATGACTCAACTTTATAAGTATTGTGTTGAGATGTAGTGTAAGGTAATAAGCTGCCCCGTTTACAAAGTATGTCCAGATATCATGATAACACACAGAATTAAATATGACTCAACTTTATAAGTATTGTGTTGAGATGTAGCGTAAGGTAATAAGCTGCCCCGTTTACAAAGTATGTCCAGATACCCTAATAACACACCGAAATTTACTATGACCACGTGTGCTGATGTCCTGTATAGAGGCCGAAGTAGGAGAGTTCCGAACATATTCAGTCCAGTAATAATAGACGGTAATAATATTAAAAAATGTATATTTTCCAGTTAGTTGCTTTCTTGAATCGCATACAAAGAATTAACATTAAAATGTATCTCAATGTTTCGTCCATCTCGCACAGAACAGAACTATTAAGTCTATGCCAAAAACTGACGAAAATTATGGTGCATGGGGGTATTCTCGCATGGACTCGTCGTGTCTTGGCTAAATAAACAGTTTTATATGTTAGTATATCTAAATAAACAGTTTTACATGTTAGTATATCTAAATAAACAGTTTTACATGTTAGTATATCTAAATAAACAGATTTACATGTTAGTATATCTAAATAAACAGTTTTACATGTTAGTATACCTAAATAAACAGCTTTACATGTTAGCATACCTAAATAAACAGTTTTACATGTTAGTATATCTAAATAAACAGTTTTACATGTTAGTATACCTAAATAAACAGTTTTACATGTTAGTATATCTAAATAATCAGTTTTACATGTTAGTATACCTAAATAAACAGTTTTACATGTTAGTATATCTAAATAATCAGTTTTAC
>NW_013672763.1:32019-35974 GCF_000517525.1 Limulus polyphemus
GTTAATATATCTAAATAAGCAGCTATACATGTTAGTATACCTAAAAAGAAAGTTTTACATGTTAGTATATCTAAATAACCCGTTTTACATGTTAGTATACCCAAGCTACAAGCAACACTTTGTTTATATTGCTATTCAACGTTCCAAACTCAGTCGCTAACGGTCCTGGCTTTAGTAGAAACATATTATTTTGTGCAGAATGTTACCTTGGTAAATTCACATTCACGTGCTATTTAATGTCAACTGTTCACGTGAAAGTTTTCATTCTTGCAAAAAAGAAAGTATACAACGTACGTGCATAACGAACTTTTATAGAGTGTAATTTGAAACTAATGTCAGTTTAAAATGTTATCAACGACTGATAAACGTGTGAAATACTTATATCTTGAAATTACACTGCACTGTGTAAAGTACATAACACAAAATACAAACTTAACTGTTTTATTATGACTGTCTATGTCACGGTTAGTAGCCTACACGACCTTCAAAGTCCAAATGTTAGTTAAAAACTCTCCTTTTTTAATAGCTAGAGACTAATTACTAACTACTCTAACCAACCTTTCAGCTGCTAACTTGCTTCCATTTTCAGGAAAAGTCCTGAGGACTGATTCTGTAAGATAGGATTGAATTTTCGCTACGTTTCGGCTGCTGACTTTAGGTAAACCCTAATAAGGAGTATCTCTGTAACTAGAATTTAATCCTATCACATAGAAACGGTCCTTGTCAGGACTTCCCCTGAAGAAGGTAGCAGTCGAAAGGTTGGATAATAACTAGTTAGTAATCAGTCTCTAGTTGTTAAAAAAAGTTATAAATTAATAATCAGACTTAGAGGATCGTATAAGCTATTAACTAAGACAAGGACTGATATCAGATCGCTAAAACTTTACTTTACCGTAAATACTGTTTGATTCTAGTTGCCGAAACTGTTTATGATAAGAAAAACGTAATCATATATTATAATTGCATCAAAATTATTATCAGCCTTACGCTTTCAAATAATTGACGCCCTCAGTTTAAAGTAGTAAAATTTTTACTTTCTTAAGCTGAGGGTATCAGTCTTCCGAGAACGTAAGGCTGATGGTAATGTCGATGCTACTATAATATATTATTACGAAAAGAAATACAGCTCATTAATGAGAAATGAGGATAAAAAATGAAAAGCGTATTATTTTTTCAATTTGTTTTGTCTCACTTGCATATTATATTATCGGTCCTACAGAAGTGTTAAACCTAAAAGCTCAACGATATATCACTTAGAATTAGTTTGACATGTTAAGCCTAACAGATGAACGATATATCACTTAGAATTAGTTCGACGTGTTAAGCCTAACTGATCAACGATATATCACTTACAATTAGTTCTTTTTATGTCATGTACCTGTGAAAACAAATGAAATGAATTATGATAGCTTCATCTTTTTTGTTTTTTGACATTTTATAATAGAGTGTTTATTGTAAATCGCAAATCGGCTGTTTCGTAAAACCGAGTAAATATTGTATTAATCAAGGGAAATTATAAATTTAGATTGATAACATAATTTTGTATAGCTCATTAAATGTCTTTGAACATATGTTTATTTGTCAAAAAATATGCAGCTTGCTAAAACACGTCCCCCAGCGGATCAGCGGTAAGTTTACGAACTAACAATGCTAAAATAAACTGTTCGATTCTTCTTGGTGGACAGATCGCAGATAACCTATTGGTTTGGTTATTGTTAAGCGCAAAGCTACACAATAGACTATCCGTGTTCTGCCCACCTTGGGTATCGAAACCCAATTTTTAGCGTTTTAAACCTGCAGACTTACTGCTGACCAACAAACAAACAAAATTAATGCACACAACGTAAGTGTTGAAGATATAATGCAAATCACTAAGAATAAAACAAACCTTACGATATATTTTTACTAAAAACTCTTGAATGGAATGTTGGCTATCTTTAAAAAACACAGGCTGTTTATCTCATAAAACTACAGCGAATCAGTTTTTCAACATTTACTCACTTGTATATCAAGAGTACTTCCCGTCCTTCACGCTTCGCTTCCCCGTTTTTTCGGAGGCGCGAGATTAAAGCGACATCTATGGGTATGATATGATACCTATCCAAACGGCATAAAAGATTAATGTGGTGACAAATCCAATTAAGTTTTTATTATAAGACACTAAAGTAAGGCTACACGTAGGATCGTATCTTTAACTCAAGAATCTCAATCTTTGATTTTAACTTATGAGCGTGCCCTCACACCTTTACCACAAGACAAAAGAAGAGATAAACGCATGAGTGCTTTAGTTTTAGACATGGGCTTCCTGTCGTTTGAATTGTCACGAAACTGTTCTCGACCTTCCGCCCAGTTATCATTGTAGTAATAAAGGTAATAACTTTTTCTTACGAAGTTACAAAGTCCAATGCTTTCATTACTCATTTTTATATACTATATTATTTATTATAGCGGAGCTGGTGTCCAGTTGAAATTGGTAGAGCTGGAGTAAAAAAACTATATTCTGATATAAGCATGAATTCAGACTCTCAAATTTCCACGTAATTCACCGTAAAGAAAGTTTTATCAATATTATGGTGGCTGCAGGGTTGTATATGGAAGTTTCACAATCTCCTAAGAAACGCCATCTGGATCATTAAGTTTTTAATTTTATTACAGTCGTCTTCTGAGCATAATTTACTGTTGTTATAATTTTTTTAATTTGGAACAAAACAAAAGTTCTACTTTGAAAACGTTTTCTAGTTTCTCTGAGGCCTATAATGTGTCATTCATTTCTTTTGACTTTTTTAATTGTTTTTGGATCACTTCCTCTCTTGTTTCTATAATAGATTTTTTTTTTCAGTTGGGAGCTGAACTTGTTCAACACAATGACCACGTATTTTTCTTTCATCTCGGGTTCTGATTTAAATTAAATAAATTTGGTATTTTGGTTTCTGCTCTGACTTTAAAACTTTCTTCAGTTGATCTTTATTTTACAAATCACTGGAATGTGATCACTTCCACAATTAGCAGTTTATATAACAATAAACTTTGAACCAAACTACGCATAACTTACTCTTATTATAATTGTCTTAGTTTAGAACAAAACAAAAACTCGTACTTTGTGTTTTATTAATACTATTCTCTGAAAAAAAACGATGTGTAAAACTCCAAGTTTTCAATTACTTTTTCATGTTCTAATCTGCTCGGAAATTTCGACAGTTCATTATTTTCAAAATGTCTTAAAGGCATGATCGACTTAAACCACATTCTGTAGCTTGAATGAAAGCGAAGGAACAAATATGACTATTCTTATTTCTCTCCATAATCTTGCCAGAGCATCTTATTCAATCATTTAATCAAAGTGACTCCTCTATTGATAAAACATTTAAAAAACTATGTTTTTTGTTTGCTTCAGATATTCGCGCAAAACTGCACAAATGCTACGTGCGCTAAGCCATCCCTAATTTTGAGTTGAAGAACTAGTAAGAAGACAGGCCGTCAATAGCGCCCATCGACAAGTCGTGAGCTTCTCAAATCGAACTGTACGATTTGACCACCAATGTTGTAATGCACTTGCAGCATAGAGGGCGATTTGGGGGCAACGATACGCGAACAATTGACCATTTGAACAATTGCTCACCACCACCCCTACACACACACACACACAAAATGCCGTTACCATATTACAACGTAATTCCAGAATTTACTGAGTGATATTTTATTTTACTCTTTGTTGAGATTATGTTACTAATTCAACAGTTTAAGGAGTAAGTCTTTAGGCCTACAATGTTAAAAATCGGGTTTCGATACTCGTGCAGGTATAGATTTGCGCTTACTAACAACCCAACTCAGACTTACATCTGAATAGTCCTTTACTTAAATGTAAAAGAACAGATCGTGAGTAAATGAGAGTTCTCCAATACATCTTTCTTTATATTTTCTTAACGATATATTTACGTTTTGCCCTCCAGTAGCA
>NW_013672763.1:36145-38068 GCF_000517525.1 Limulus polyphemus
TATTTACGTTTCAAGGAATAAGATCATTTATCTTTCTCTCACTAATATGCTATTTAAAGTTTGCTTCGAGACGAAAAAGTGTAGAACTATACATTAACAGCTTTCGAATTAAAAAATTATAATCAGAAAACAATTCACTCTAGTTCTATTAATTTTAATTATTTAATTAATTTAGTGTGTTTGAGTCAAAATATACAAAGTCTGGGAAAAGTAGCAACCGCTAACCTCCAAAGCCAATAGCCGCTCAGTGGCTGAGCGGTAAGTCTAAAGGCGCAAACAGCTAAAAACTGGGTTTCGATACTCGTGGTGGGCACAGCAGAGATAGTCCATTGTGTAGCTATGTGTTTGACAGCAAACAAGACAAAGCCAATAATTACTAGCAGAAAATTTAACTCTTGCCGCCACCCATTGACTACTAATACATTATCATCAAAGAAACGTTAAATATTTTCCATGTGCATTTTAAAGAGAATCTACTAACAACCTGTTGCGTTTAAATGTATTTAATTTTAACGCCTAGTTAACCACCTTGAAGGATTTTCGGTAAACGCTCTCAGTCGCTCTGAAAAGCACCGTAGGTAATAGAACATCAAAATGTATTCGTTACCAAGTCATGTTGGGTGAATAAATGGCAGTCATATTTTTATGAAAATAATTATAACAAACATTTTGAATGGTTCAGTGACTCGCTTTACATAGCTGTAAGATGCTTGAATGGGACAAATCATAAAAGTATTTTTAACTCTTAAACACTTTTGGGTAGTATACATTTACGATACACTTCCAGCGATATTTGTTCCGCTACGTGACGCTCAGATGAAACTATTTGCATGTCAGGGACCTCCTGTATAATAATTTAATTTTAGAAGGTTTATCGGGTTTTTATAATGACATTATTTTCTGGTGTGATAAGCACGCTTGTACGTTCAAAAAATGTTAATACTGACGCTTTTAAAACACAAGGATTGTTTGTTTGTTTGTTTTTTAATTTAGCGCAAAGCCACACGAGGGATATCTGCACTAGCCGTCTCTAATTTAGCAGTGTAAGACTAGGGGGAGGGCAGCTAGTCATCACCACCCACCGCCAACTCTTGGGCTACTATTTTTACCAACGAATAATGGGATTGACCGTCACATTATAACGCCTCCACGGCTGAAAGGGCGAACATGTTCGGTGGGACGGGGATTCGAACCCGCAACCCACAGATTGCGAGTCGAGCTCCCTAACCACCTGGCCATGCCGGGCTCATAACACAAGGAATCTTTGTCTATTTTTTCTCTCTCATAATACTTAAAGCGCTCGTCATAACAATGAATTATGATTAGAACAACGTAGTAGAATTTTCTAGTTTTATATTTTCTAGATTTCTGAAACGTGAAGTTAGATACAAGTATTTAGTGTTGTAACGAAACACTTAAATAAAGAGATTGAAATTTAATTATTGCACGTTTTTTATGTAACACTTTCCTCCAATTCAATATCCCCAGATGGCTCAGTAGTAGCAAGTTTGTTTTTGTTTTGTTTTACACACAAAGCTAACAATGGACTGTCTATGCTGTTCTCACCAAGAGTATTGAAACCCGGTTTTTAGTGATGTGAACCCTCTGACTTACCGCTGAGCCACTGGGAGCTAGTGGTACGTTTGAGGGCTTATAACGTAAAATTCAAGGTTCGATTCGTTAAGTGGGCATGGACCACATAGCCCATTATACAGCTTTGCAATTAAAATGAGCCCTGTTAGAAATATAGATCTGAAATGCTACTTTCACTGATTTAGTTTGAAATCCTCTATGGACAAATTAAGAGATACGCGAACTTTGTCTCGGATGTAAGGCTTTATTTGTTTGTTGAATTTCGCGCAAAGCTATTCGATCCCTAATTTAGAAATGATAAACTATGAGGGAAGGTAGCTTGTCAACATC
>NW_013672763.1:39057-42337 GCF_000517525.1 Limulus polyphemus
AGAGAATCAATATAAATTCCAACATGTCGGCCTCTGCCATCACAGTTTTTAAGACTGAAGTCACCTAAACGAAATTTGCTGAACCATCGTTGACACTTACGAACATTCAAAACATTTCCATAAACTTCTTTGATATTCTTTGTGGCTACAGAGGCGTTGTTTCCCTTCTTGTATTCAAACAGCATTACATGCCGAATGTGTATCTCATCGTATGCCATCATTATACTAAACTTTACACATTGTATAGGCAACACTAATGTGACGTTTAGGCGATTCGTTTAACTATTATACGTGATGTACGTTTTTTCTGGGGTGGTTAATGAAAGTGTTCCAAAACGCGACATAAGTTTCTTGACGACCTAATATTTCTTTATAAGGTCCGGCATGGCCAGGTGGTTAATGTACTCGACTCACAGTCTGAGGGTCGCGGGTTCGAATCCCTCTCACACCAAACATGCTCACCCTTTCAGCCGTGGGGGCGTTATAATGTGACGGTCAATCCCACTATTCGTTGGTAAAAGAGTAGCTCAAGAGTTGGCGGTGGGTGGTGATGACTAGCTGCCTTCCCTCTTAGTCTTATACTGCTAAATTAGGGACGGCTAGCGCAGATAGCCCTCGTGTAGCTGTGCGCGAAATTAAAAAACAAACAAAACAAACAAACTTCTTTATAAAGACGTCTAATATCTTTGTGAATTATTTTGTGCAACGTTGATCTGACAGATATGCAACTTACTTATGAGCAACCAATAAGCGAATTTTGGTAATGGTAAGGGTAGTTCTGCGTGTGGTGGGGCGGGATGTTAATTAAGTGGTTTTATCTCCTCCTACAGTTCAGCTGATCTGCCCTTTCCGATGCTATTTTACTATGTTAAAGATGAGAGTCCTTGAAACTGACGAGCCACAGACTTAGCGTTTCTTTTCTATTTCGTTGCACGAGTATCCTTCTTCGATAAGAGATCTAACGTATCCTGCACTTTACGTGGTATATTGAATGCAGCACTGGTTCAAATTAGATGTTTGTGAAGTCAAAATACTAAGTCTATAGAATTCTATTGAATCAGAAACTCAAATTACAGATATTGATAAGCTGGAATATAAAAATAAGAAGGTCTTATCTTTTCTATTTGCTAAGATATTGCTCACGTAATACATCAAACACAGTGGCACCTTGCCCACCTCTTTCCATTTTTGGAAATGCTCCCTTATATACGGCATTTTACCATTGAATGGTTGGAGATTCGACATGTTCTCATCTCGCACCTGTATTAGCACGTGCGAATCGTTCCACCCCCATATCCTTCTACTTAGTCCCACGGCATTTACACAGTTACAACGTTAAAACCTGGGGTTCGATTCCCCGTTATGAGTCAGCGGTAGGTTACACACTTAAAATGCTACAATCCGGAGCTCGAATCCCCCCGGACAAAGTGCAGATAGCTCATTAGGTAGCTTTGCGCCAAAAATCAACAATTACATTATTATACTTTTTACTAGTCCCCCGGTGGGACAGCGGTAAGTCTAAGGACTTACATCGCTAAAATCAGGGGTTCGATTTCCATCGGTGAACACAGCAGATAGCCCAATGTGGATTTGCTATAAAACACACACACACTACTTTTACTAAACAGTCCTACAAAACTGCTGAATTATATACACGTTAAGATAAATTCATTCACTATTCAGCGACGTGCTTAGTGCCTTTTACATTTTTTACAATCGTTGTTGTTTATTTTTCGAAATCTATATCTGGCTACAGTAAAAACAGCGTTGAAAGTGGTTTGTTAAGACTTGCAATTTTATTCGTAGCGTTGGACCATCTCCAGTTCCAGAAGGTTAGTCTCGGTTCTGATTATAGAATAATATATGTAAATGACCATAAAATTGGTTTAACTTTTCGATGTTCGAGAGCGTATAAAAATACCTCTTAAAAAATGTATTTATTTTTAATGTGCATTTGATCATTATTCTCGCTTCTTAACCAGTTTAACCATACGTTACCAGTCTACCAAGAAATCACCTTAAGCAAAACTTCTGCATAGTCTGAAGTTCGTTTTGTTTTTAATATTCTAAGAATTACTGTAAATACAGCTCAGTTCAACTTTTGTTATAATATATGTATATATACAGATGTACGTGCCAACAAATACGTGATCGCGCCAGCAAAACTGTAACAAAACAATGTAATATTATGCTATTTATATTTCGTATAAATGGTATGATATTAAAGTGAAAGTGTCTGCGGCCATAGCGCTCAAAGTATTGAGAATATTCCATCTGACATAATCACAACAACAGCTGCAAAAACTAGAAAGCAAGCTGCAGATTCAATTAAAGGTTAGGATCTAGGGGCTAGTACCCATAACGTCCCAAATTCAACTGCTACTCATCATCAATAGCCGGTTGTGTGCATGGTAGTTACCATGGGCGTCCGAAGATATTTTTCTGAGGGGAGAAGGACAAAATAATGTGAAATTGTGAAATGAATAAAAAATCCGTACACATATGCTGAATGAATAAAGAAAAAATTATGTTTCTCATTTTCCAGATGGCGCAGGTGCTCCCTTGCACTCACCCTGCAGACTCTCATGATAGTTACCCCTAACTGATATATCCAAGTTTAATTAACACATTAGAATAAGTTCACCAAGTACGTTCTATAAAATAATACCCAAAAGTTAGTGTATATTTAATCGAAATGTTTCATTGCGTTGACCAGTTGATGGTGTTAATATGAAAACTCAAAATATTATGAAATTAAACAGGAGCAATTCATCAAAACTTTCAAATCTATTTTGTAAACTAAAAACATTTTGTTGAATGAGCCTTAGAAAGATTGTGTTTATAATTTTTTCTTTTTGTTTTTTTATGGACAAAGCTAAATAATTGGCTATTTGCGTTGTATCCGTTGCGGGAATTGATTCCGAAATTCTAATGTGATAAGCACTCGAGCTTATCACTGAATCATCGGGAAAGGTGGAAACCTGCAGAACTTGTTTCTTCTAAGTGCTAACTTGCTCAACATGTTATATACGCTTTGACTACAAAAGTAACGGTAAAAAATTTCAAAAATGATCTCGCTCTTGAATTTGGAGCACCTCCGACCACACCGAATATGTATCTAATTGTGTAACTCCCCTTGCCCTTGAACTTGAAGCAACTCCGACCTCACTAAAAACTTAATATGCATCTTATTGTGTAACCCCCCCCTTGCTCTTGAACTTGAAGCAACTCTGACCTCACTAAAAACTTAATATGTATCTTATTGTGTAACCCCCCCCTT
>NW_013672763.1:42693-43377 GCF_000517525.1 Limulus polyphemus
GAATATGTATATAATTGTGTAACTCCCCTTTACTCTTGAACTTGAAGCAACTCTGACCTCACTAAAAACTGAATATGTATATAATTGTGTAACTCCCCTTTACTCTTGAACTTGAAGCAACTCTGACCTCACTAAAAACTGAATATGTATATAATTGTGTAACTCCCCTTTACTCTTGAACTTGAAGCAACTCCGACCACACTAAAAACTGAATATGTATCTTATTGTGGCACCCCCTCCCAACCCTAGTGGCTTAGCGGTATATGCTTGACGACTTATAACGCTAGAATTCAGGATTAGATCTACGCAGCCGACACAACGTAGGTAGCTCATTGTTCAGCTTTGTGTTAAAATAAAACGACAAATATTCCAAATACTATTGCCCTCTATTGTTCTACGTGATCCCCCCCTCCCCCCCAGTGGGACAGCGGTATGTCTGTATATTTATAACACTAGAAACCGGGTTTTGATACCCATGGTTAGTAGAGCACAGAAAGCCCATTCAAACAAACCAACCGCTATCGTTGTTCAAACCGTAAAACATATATTGCAACACATCCGTAGATCGTGAGGAAATTTTGTGGCAACAAATAAAATCACTAATTGATTTTTATAAAGTTCAAAAAAAAATCCGTATAGCTTTTTCTGTACTTTCCTTCAGACAAACAACTGTTTTATAACAGC
>NW_013672764.1:0-1935 GCF_000517525.1 Limulus polyphemus
TCAATTAACAAACGGAGACGTAACAGTACATATAATTAACAATACTGTGGTACATTTAACTAACAACACTGTGGTACATATAATTAACAACACTGTGATAGTCATAACTAACAATACTGTGGTACATATACAACTCCTGATTTATAATGTTTAAGATTATTGAATACATTACTTTATTTTCATTGTTGGACAGATAAGGTTCCATTAGCTATCGTTGTTGCTGTCGTTTGTTTAGTGCAAAGCTACAAAATAATCTATCTGTGCTCTACCTATAGCGAAAATCGAACCCCGAATTTTAGAACTGTAAATCCGAAAAGTAACGCTTCACCACGGTGTGGGGGACGTTTCCCCTAGTTTAATGGTAGTAAGTCTTACCACTAATTTGATTAACTTAATGTTTGCGTGAATAAATAATTCCAATAGCAACATAAAGCATGCATCTAACATCTAGTATGCCAAATTCGCACCATCTTTTACCAAAAATACACTAATGAGAGCTGAAAATATCGAAACTACAATCCTCAGCCTTCATGTTTGGGGGAAACTATGTCTTAGTTAATTTTATGGGGGTGAATTAAACTATTTGTGAGAATAAATACTGGGTACGTATAAAACTAGTTACTCACCACACATATATGTTAAATATAGTTGATAATTTTTCTGTTTATACTATTAATTACACCGGTAACGTCCTTTATATCTACCTTGATTTATTCATAAACAGTTTTCAAAGTTTTGTTCCCTTTATACAACTTTGTGATCGTGCTGCCATCTATCGTTACTTATCCACTCTAGAATTTTCTGTGCATCTATGCGTGTGTATGTTTAGGTTATGCTTGGCATGACTTGGTTGTCAGGGTGCTCTAATCGTAATCTGTGAATCGCGGGATCGAGCCCTGTCCCTGAACTTAATCGCCCTTTCAGCTGTAGGGACGTTATAATGATACGGCCAATCTGATTAGTTCGATGACGAGGAACCCACATTGAGACTAATAATGGTTGGAGACGGCTTGAATGGGTAATGAAGAGAAACTTTAATATAAGTTTAACATAACAGCAAATGTACAATGTTTCGACAAGGTTTTGTCATCATCAGATGATTACGGCAATATACAACGTGCTATCGACCAAAACAACTCATTTAGGTTCCTGATGATGACAAAACCTTGTCGAAACGATGTACATTTGCTGTAATGTTAAACTTACACTGAGTGGTCACAAGTAAATAGACACCTACTTTTTCGTCATTTTAACTGATTTATGCTAACTAATTTGTGTTCACAGAGCATTATATAAATGAAAATGGTCCGCACACTAATTATCTTATGCTACAATATGCCTGGAACTCAAGGTTCTCTCGAATTGTCAGATTTTGTTAGAGGAAATGTCAAGCAGATGGTGGAATAAGTCAGCGGCAAATTTCGCAGAATTTGGGAATCCCGCTTTCGACAGTCAACAGAATCATCGTGCAGTTTAGGAAACACGGCAAGGAAACAACTGAGCAGCGCAACGATAACCCAGTCTGTGGAGAATCCGTTGAACAGATTTCGCGCTCATCCCACTAACTTTGGCCACTTCTGCAGTCGTTAATCTGGGACCCATTTCGATGCTCCTCTTGACAGCCCTTTTTGTCCTCTCCGATGGACCAGGACGACCCGGACAAGAACAGCTAGACGGGAGCCCTTATTAAGACCTGCCAACATAGTCAAACGAAAGAAGTGGGCAAATGATATGATTACCAAGCCTCTGTACTTTTGGAAGACCGTATTGTTCTAAGACGAATCAAGATTAGCTCAATTTTCGGACAGTGGAAGGATATGGGTCTGGAGAATGCCTCATCAAGAGTTTTGGCTCAACAGATTGCAGCCCACTATGAAGCATGGTGGTTTCAGCGTGATGTTTGGGGAGCGGTTTGGCTTGGTGGGAGATCGAGCT
>NW_013672764.1:2733-5001 GCF_000517525.1 Limulus polyphemus
ATATGACTGAAAATTTTCATTTTTTTCTGAAAAGGTGGTGTCTATTTACTTGTGACCACGCTGTGTATATTAAAGTTTTTCTTCATAACCCATTCAAGCCGTCTCCAACCATTATTAATCTCATAAGTTGTTGGTAAAGATTGGCAGAGGGTGGTGTTGATCAGCTACCTATTCTGTAATTTATCACTTCAAAATCATCAATGGTTAGTGTAAAAAATAGTTACAATTAGATTCTGTTTGTCATTAATCACAAGACTACACAATGAGGTAATGTTATGTGCTCACCGCAAGTATCGAAACCAGAGTTTTTTAGCATTATAAGACTTCAGTCTTATCGCTGAGACACTTGGGAGGGGGCATAAATAATTATATAATTAGTATGATGTTTTACTAAAATTTACTTTGAGAAAAAATAGTAAAGTCCTTCTCATTATATTTTGTTATACAGAAGGTTATTCGTGTTATAAACATAATAGTTATTAGGTTAATTATTAATATTATTAATAATATTAATTATTATTAATAGTTAAAGGAATTATTGTATAAAATTAACTGAATAGTTATGTAGTCAAAGTTCTTGTTTGAATAAAATAAATAAAATAAAGTTCAAAAATAATGTTTAGATATTGAAACAAATAAATTATAACAAGAAAAGATTTGTCTTCTCTTGAGATGATTATGCTTTTAAAAAATAATCTATATAAAACTCATCTTGAATTTTATATTTGTGTACTGACTTTTATGTATTAAGTTGTACCCTGATGAACTCGTAAGTTGAAATATTGATATACTGAAATATTACTACTATTTTCTGAGGTTGAAAGTTCTTTCTTACTTTTAAATATGTTAAATGATGTTTATTCAGTTACCACTTCGCACATTAAAACATCTACAATCATATAATTACTAGCGTTAAGCTTATATATATATTATTCACCACTAGATGGCACTAGTTATAAGATATGGGAGAAATTCAGAACACTAAAAATAGGGATTGTTTTGCATATGTTAGTTGAAGTTGTAATGCAATCTGATGTAGTATAGTAGCTATATGTCTTGTAGCTTTAGAAAATAGTAGCTGTTTATGTGTAAGTTTGCAGATTTTTTAAAATAATTTAGATATTTAGTAATTCAGGTAAGTAGTACATCATGCGGGCATCAATAAACTCGATTAGTCGATCAGAATAGGTCACTAACTTGTCTAAGTGAGTCAGTAAGTGACGACGTTGTGTGACTTGATGAAATTGTGGAATTTTTTGTGCTAATTAAATATATTTGAAAATATGAGTAGCCTTGTTTATTATTAAATTAAACTGAGTATTGTTCCTAGTTTTCAGTTAAAATAATAATTTCTATCTTTCAGCTCATTTCTTGTGATAATTATTAAATTAACAATTTGTATATCCATTTGACTTTGAGTAACAACTTAAGTTATACAAGTTACAACTAAGTTTAATTCTGACGCTAGAAAAAACACCACCAACAAAACACGTAGTTAATCTGTGTGATGATACTTTTACATTTACTGCCATTTTTTGTGTTAGGTGATATATTGAAATAGTATAAACATACTTAATTATAAGTTAATATAAAATTTAAAAGTGTACAGCTAAAAGAGTTTTCTTTTATGTATGATTTTTATTTCTCTGAAATTAAACATGCTATAGAGAAGTATTACATAGGATGAGAAAGTTATGTGTATACACCATCTTATTAAAGTTACATATTTGAATAAGTGACCAGTTTGTTCTGTATGGTATAACTTCTCTTAAATAAGTTTCATTATACTGATCTATAGTTTTATTGACTGGTATTTTAATAACATAACAGTATGGGACAACGTGGGACCCATTGGTCTATCTTGGCTCTTCCATCCTCAAAACTAAATTAAAATGATTTAAACAATTTTTTTTAAACCCAGCCCTTTCATTCATGTACTTATCATGTACTTTTTCATAAACTCACTTAAATTTACTGCCTCCACAACATCTGAAGGCAACCCATTCCAAAGGCCAACTGCCCTGTTAGAAAAATAAAACTGTCTTAGCAGAAGATGACTCCTGCCTTGCCAAAATTTATACTTGTGTACCCTAGTCCTTCTATTCTCATTGTTAAATATAAAAAAAAGATGATGCATCAACATTATCAATTCCCTTTACAATCTTAATCACCTCAATCAGATCCCCCCCCCTAACTCTTCTTTTTTCAAGAGAAAACAATTTGAGAGATTTCAGCCTCTCCTGATATGACAACCCTTCCATCCCCGGC
>NW_013672764.1:5151-8801 GCF_000517525.1 Limulus polyphemus
CCATCCCAGGCACCATTCTAGTGACCCTCCTTTGAACACTTTGCAACAATTCAATGTCCTCCTAAGGTAAGGAGCCCAAGACTGAATACAGTATTCCAAGTGTGGCCTAACCAGTGACCTGTACAATGAAATTATAACCTATTTAGACTTGTATTCAATATTTCTATAGATACAATCTAAAATCCTATTTGCCCTACCACTAGCAACAGCACACTGCTTGGATGGCTTTAGAGACAGTTCAACTATTATGCCAAGATTCCTTTCCTTCATAACACACTTAAGGTTATTCTCATCCAAATTATGCTAAACTCGGCCCTTGGATATATTTTTTTTTAACGTTCTGATCATCTTTCTGCCTTGCAGGTAAATAGCTTAAACATTTTCACATTCACTAGTTTATCATACTTTTATTTATTTTTGTTGTCCTTTGGTATAAAAAATAAATTGAAATGACAGTAGAATATGTATAAATTAATATCTACATTTACCTTTGTACACGACTTTTACATTTTTCTTTAAACACCAATGAAAAAATTGAATAGCTCCAGAAAAAAGAGAAGATGTTGAGAAACTTGGGTATTTTGGATTTAATTAAAGCAGAAATTCTTTAAATATTCAGAGTGCTCTCTTTAATATTTAATTATTTGTGTTCTAAATGAGTCATAATATGTACATAGATCTAATAGTTCTCCATTAGCAAATGTAAGCCAGATCTTTTTATAACAGGCTTTTTCATTCTTAATTACTGTATTTATGTGTAACTTAACTATAATCATTTTTTATAGTATCTTTGAAATATTGCGTAGTTTCATCATTTTACATTTCGTGGCATGTACAGTGTAATTACATCTGTAAACCTGTAATTGCAGAGAAAATATTAAGAAAGCTGTGAGCAGTGCTACTATGTTGTGATTTTAAATAGAGAGGAAGAATTTTTATATTGATTTTCTTTTTCTTTAATGAATAAAGATACCAATAATAATATAATTATATTTGAAACTTCCTTGTTGATCATAAATAAGAAACGGATAAGATACTTCAAAAGGCACTAGATGTTTAACAAAGTACATGGTTTTTTTTTCTAAATTTTTTTCTTTATTCTCCCGAAGAAGATAATGGTGAACTATTCAGAAGCTTTCGAGTTTTGGATCTCGTTTGAAAACCATTGCAACTTTTGTGCTAAATTCTTATTAAAATTTTCATGTTCTAGTTATCATTTTCATATTATATAATCTAACCAGTGCAAGTATAATTTTAGGCTAGTCTGAAATATATAACTACTTGACAAAAATTTTCTATATTACAAGTATAATTAAATATGTAGAACTGTGTTTGAAACTGTATGACATAAGAAGTAGTATTCATCTAATAATATATGTGTACAAAAGTTCAATAGCTAGACTTGTAATTAAGTTAATCCCAGGAAAAGTATACAAAGAAATGTTATTTGTTTTGAATGTTGTGAAGTATATGTAAATCCTGTATTACACTTGTGTCTGTTTTGCTTACTTTTCAGTAATCCAAGTTTTTATTCACTTCTGAGCCTGGCTTTAGAGAGACTTCACTGCCCTATGAGCACCATGAATTTGAATTTCCTGCTTCCTCTACTTCCTGTGTTGGTCTTATCTGTAAATCCCAGACTTAAAGGTGGGTCTATGGTCTAGTATACACTAAGCTTTTCTACATGGCTTATGATCATTGTTTTCTTATTGGAAGTACGTACACCAAAGGTGCTCACCTAATACGTCTTTATGTACAGAATTGTGGTTTTCTAAAATCTGTCAACTTGTAATCAGAGTTTGTGATAGCAACCAACTTTCAGTGAAGTTTTGATTTTTTTGTTGTTGTTAATTTTCCTGAATTTGAGTGGTAGTTATATTTTTTAGTCATATTTCAGGAACTTGTCTCATATACATGATTATTATATTTTTCTATTAAATTTCACAATATCAGTATATGGAAGCTAGATACATTTAAATATTCGTAGGTTGTAACAAAATGTGTAGTTTACTGGAACTGGTCTGAACTGAATGTTTATAGTAAACACTCAGTACTAAAAACAATATTACAGATACATATATTATTAAACTACATACATAACTTACATGAATCTTTTAGATACATATGTAATGTAATTAAACTACATACATAACTTACATGAATATTTTAGATACATGTGTAACTAAACTACGTACATAACTTACAGACATGAATCTTTAGATACATATGTAATGTAATTCAACTACGTACATAACTTACATGAATCTTTTAGATACATATGTAATGTAATTAAACTACATACATAATTTACATGAATCTTTTAGATACATATGTAATGTAATTCAACTACATACATAACTTACATGAATCTTTTAGATACATATGTAATGTAATTAAACTACATACATAACTTACATGAATCTTTTAGATACATATGTAATGTAATTAAACTACATACATAACTTACATGAATCTTGTAGATACATTTGTAATGTAATTAAACTACATAACTTACATGAATCTTTTAGATACATATGTAATGTAACTAAACTACATACATAACTTACATGAATCTTTAAGGTACATATGTAATTAAACTACGTACATAACTTAAACATGAATCTTTTAGATACTTATGTAATGTAATTAAACTACATACATAATTTACATGAATATTTTAGATACATATGTAATGTAATTCAACTACGTACATAACTTACATGAATCTTTTAGATACTTATGTAATGTAATTAAACTACATAACTTACATGAATCTTGTAGATAGATATGTAATGTAATTAAATTACATACATAATTTACATGAATATTTTAGATACATATGTAATGTAATTAAACTACGTACATAACTTACATGAATCTTGTAGATAGATATGTAATGTAATTAAATTACATACATAATTTACATGAATCTTTTAGATACATATGTAATGTAATTAAACTACATAACTTACATGAATATTTTAGATACATATGTAATGTAATTAAACTACATACATAACTTACATGAATATTTTAGATACATATGTAATGTAATTAAACTACAAAGTTATGTATGTAGTTTAATTACATTACATAAGTATCTAAAAGATTCATGTAAGTTATGTAATTTAATTACATTACATATGTATCTAAAAGATTCATGTAAATTATGTATGTAGTTTAATTACATTACATAAGTATCTAAAAGATTCATGTAAATTATGTATGTAGTTTAATTACATTACATATGTATCTAAAAGATTCATGTAAGTTATGTATGTAGTTTAATTACATTACATAAGTATCTAAAAGATTCATGTAAGTTAAAATGAATCTTTTAGATACATATGTAATGTAACTAAACTACATACATAACTTACATGAATCTTTTAGGTACATATGTAATTAAACTACGTACATAATTTACATGAATCTTTTAGATACATATGTAATGTAATTAAACTACATACATAACTTACATGAATCTTTTAGATACATATGTAATGTAATTAAACCAAATAACTTGCATGAATCTTTTAGATACATATGCAATGTAATTAAACTACATACATAACTTACATGAATCTGTTAGATAGATATGTAATGTAATTAAACTACATACATAACTTACATGAATCTTTTAGATACAT
>NW_013672764.1:9747-21147 GCF_000517525.1 Limulus polyphemus
TGAATCTTTTAGATACATGTATGATTTTAATAACCAGTCTATGTTTACAGTAAATGAACTTCAAGTTTGTTTAAATATGTGTTAGTGTAGGTGACAGCCAAAACTTGTGATGTTTTTAATCTAAAACACCAAAATAATCATGTAAAAAGAGTTTTTTTTTGGCAAATGAAGGATCACCTTGGATACAAAACAGTGTTTGGTTTCTGCTGCACCTGAGATACAAAACCTCTTTATGGTTGTTATTTGTCGAATGTAAAGTGGTGGACACACTATAATTAATTTTAAAACTGCCTTGATTACACTGTGAATTGATACTTGACTGACATGGTCAACTAGATTACTCTTCGCTAGGTCCATCCCAAGTAGTAGACTCAATAATATTATAATAATAACTTATCATTTTCAAAAACTCAAAATCCCACCACCTCCCAACAACAGGGATCCGATACATTTTATTTTGTAAAAAAATTAAGCATTAGTTTTAATATTCTAGTGGTATACTTGAGTTTGTTTGTGTGAACTGACAATAGGATACTGTACAGTTATGTGGTACCTAAAGTTTTTGAGGGATTGGTGGGGGGTCAAGTGGTGTTTTTTATTGTTAGAAAATCATGTTTATGCATTATTTCAAGAAAAGATTATGTGGAATGTTAAAAAGGAATAATTTACACAGAACAAGTTTACAACATGTTAAAACTCAAGTTTTTTAATCTTATCATTAGGACAATCTTGCTATTAAAATGTTTTCATGTGGTGTAAACTTGTTTTATGTGCCTTACTCTTTGTGCTTGTTTTACATTTAAAAGATAACATTTGAACAACATTCATAGCTATAGTTATTACCTAATGTATATTTAAACTCCCAAGTAATTAAGTGTAATAAAGTCCTCCTACAATTTTCAAAATATTTACTCCATTCTTTATGGGGAAAAATGTGAATATTTCACCTCCCAAGAGAATATTCATAATATGTTTTTTATTTTTTGTCTTGGGTATACCCTTCTAGATTTTTTGCATTTTAAACGGGTTTGAGGCTAGTTTTTGTATTAAAAACTTCTTTTATTATTCAGCCCTTGATGACATTTTATTATGCTTTAAAAGAAAGCTACTCAAATTCTGAAAATTCAAAAATGTGTGTTGATTTGTGAGGTCAATATCATTTGCCCTCATCCACAGAAATAACTCTACAAGCCATTGTGATGAAGCTGGGAATATCTCTTATAAAATATTAAAGGAAGATTTGAAGTTTATTAAAGCCCACAAGCTAGAAATTTGTAAGTTTGCAGCTCCTTGTAATCAGTGTCTGTTTTATGGGAAAAATGATCGAGGAAACTAGAAGTGTAGCATTCCTGTTTGTATCATACCTCTCAAATTCCTTTTGTCTGCTTAAAAGTAGCCTTGAAACCGAATGTCCACATTCTTTCGAGGATCAGAAGAAAGTTTGTCAAGGTACTGACTTTGTAGAAGCTTGTTACGAGGGAAATTGTTGTGCTGAGGAATAAAGCATGATCATGGTCATCAAATTAATTATGGAGGTAGCACAGGATCTGGAACATGTTTTTATAAAGTAGATTTAAGCCTACACAGGATCTGGAACATGTTTTTATAAAGTAGATTTAAGCCTACACAGGATCTGGAACATGTTTTTATAAAGTAGAGTTAAGCCTACACAGGATCTGGAACATGTTCTTATAAAGTACAGTTAAGCCTACGCAGGATCTGGAACATGTTCTTATAAAGTACAGTTAAGCCTACACAGGATCTGGAACATGTTTTTATAAAGTAGAGTTAAGCCTACACAGGATCTGGAACATGTTCTTATAAAGTAGAGTTAAGCCTACACAGGATCTGGAACATGTTTTTATAAAGTTAAGCCTACAAAGGATCTAGCACATATTCTTATAAAGTACAGTTAAGTCTACACAGGATCTAGAACATGTTCTTATAAAGTACAGTTAAGCCTACACAGGATCTGGAACATATTCTTATAAAGTATAGTTAAGCCTACAAAGGATCTAGAAAATATTCTTATAAAGCATAGTTAAGCCTGCAAAGGATCTGGAACATATTCTTATAAAGTATAGTTAAGCTTACACAGGATCTGGAACATGTTCTTATAAAGTATAGTTAAGCCTGCAAAGGATCTGGAACATGTTTTTATAAAGTTAAGCATGAGTAGAAACAGGTTTAAGTCTTGCTTTTTTTTTCAAGTTATTAGGCCTGAGGGGTATAGTGCAAATATATGTAAAAGTACCATCATTGAGACATTCACCTTTCAAATACACTAGTTAGTAGTTAGTTTTTTCAAAGCTTGAAAGCTGACAGTACTTTATCTGTGTATGTTTTTATCATAATATTAGGATTACAGGATTGTAACTGTAGTATATAATGGGATTATGGCCAAAAATACTTATAAAATTGAGAGTGCTCAACTGATGAAACTATGTATTCTAATCAATATAAGTAAGAAAATAAGCACAGTATATTAAATGAGTTATATTAATTACTGAGCTGTTTATTAGATGTGGTCTATGTAGATAGCTTGCTGTGATCAGAAGTTAAAGTTATCTCAAAATACTATTTCTTTTTGGTTAGATAACTATTTGGAAATGCACTGCCCAAAGTCCAATCCACCATCTTCTCATTTCTTTGTCCACCAGTCAGTGACACCACAAGGAAACTTATCAGCTGGACAGTACAACAGAATAAATGCTCGTACTCTTCTAGAGTGTACCAAAGCTTGTTGTGTGAAAGAGTCGTGTGATGTGGCATTTTTCTTTGACTCAAGTTGCTTCCACATTCACTGTAAAAGTAGTGAGTTGTGTAAGCCTTTAGTTAGGACTGGGAAAAAGTTCAAACATTCCTACATGATTCAAGTTAGAGATGCAGGTTTGTGGACCTAAGACAGTTGTATATAATAAATAGTATTTTTGTATTTTAAAGTATGATTTAATTTTAGAGGTTTTAAATTTTAAGTTCTTAATTTGATTTTCTAGGTATAAACAACAGTTTGAATGTTGTAATGTTTTCATTTTGATACAAGTGAATGACTTGTGTACTTTAATAGAGCATGTAGCATCAATTTTTAAACCAATTTTAAAGTATTTGTGTGTTTGAGTTATATTTTATACTAGCTGGAGTACACGTCTATTGGACAGGTAACATAAAAACTTGTTTGTAACAAAAGATGGGAAATTGTGCTTAAATATATTTTTCTTAACATAATAAACATTAAAAGTGCAATAAAAATACAAAAAGGTACCAATACTGAAACGAAAGACATTCTGTTTTCAAGAATTCTATCAACATGAAATTAGATTGGGGGGTCCAACCCCCCTCATGACCTTCCTCATGTCATCCTGTATCACTTTGTCAAATTTGGTGGTGATTGGTCAAGAAATGTGGAAATATGTAAGGAACAGATACACAGACATACACATATTGATGTTTATTTATAAAGATCACTTATTAGATATTTTGTAAGTTGTTTACCTTTAGAAGGATTATTTAATAATACAGTAGGGTGTTGGATTTTGTTGTTTATTTAAGCTTAATTATATAATCATAAAAACACACACACACAGGTAATTGTGACTTACTAAGGGACCACTCAGTAATACTAAGCAAAATTAAAATAATATTAAAATTACAACTCTGTTCTCCATGTTATTTTTGCTGGTCTGTCTGTGACTATATTAGTATAGTCCTAGGTTCTCATGTGACTTAGCTACTGATTACAGTCGTAATACTGTTACATCTCATTAATTTCTCATGTCTAAGAATATTGTTACATGTAGTTTATAGCACTGAAGAGTAATGTCACAAATAGGATATGGTGTTGATTAGATCTGTAAAGTTAGTGGACTTTGATATTCAATTAATCATCAGGCTTATTAATCAACTTTATTATCAACCAAGTTACTTACATGTACATTCAGGTTACATGATCTTAACATAACTTGTGAACATGTACATTCAGGTTACTTGATCTTCCTATGCCTTGTGAACATGTACATTCAGGTTACATGATCTTAACATGGCTTGTGAACATGTACATTCAGGTTACTTGATCTTCCTATGGCTTGTGAACGTGTACATTCAGGTTACTTGATTTTACCATGGCTTGTGAACGTGTACATTCAGGTTACTTGATCTTACCATGGCTTGTGAACGTGTACATTCAGGTTACTTGATCTTACCATGGCTTGTGAACAAGATCAAGTAACCTGAATGTACGTTCACAAGCCATGGTATGTACATTCAGGTTACTTGATCTTACCATGGCTTGTGAACATGTACATTCAGGTTACTTGATCTTGCTGTGGCTTGTGAACATGTGGTATTTTATTTTATGACTTAGCAATAAAAAAATAGTGGAATAATTAATTTTTAGAAGAGTTATTGTTAAAAAGTAAATTATTCAGAAACACTGCTCACCTCTCAACTGAACGTGGAGCTAATACCTCAAACCACGACATGTGAGTCAAGCCTTTGAACAAAGCTCCTACCCCTGTAATAATGTGAATTGCACCAGTCTGTGATACAATCATCATTAGACTATAGCCCTCCACCAATAGGAGGTTGACACATCTCCCATATGCAGTACTGCCCTTCAGCACTTTGTTTAAACCGAAAGCTCAATCCCCCCCTCTTCAGCATTGTATTGTTCAGTTGTGTTCTTTTTCATTAAGAAAAAGAAAGAACATTTATGCTTATTATTTTCAACTTTTAGTTAACAAATTTAAATGTTATCTTTCTTACCTTTGTTTTCTTAATTCCAGTGACGAAAAATACAAATTTATGAGTGAATTCAGTCAAACTATTTGATATAATTTATTATCTTTCTTTATATTACTTTCAATTCCTCTCTCAATCAAACCATGAGGTTTTGGAATATAGTTTCTTTGATAGGAATATTACCCATCGTTATTAACCCACTGTTTGGGTTTCAGTAGAAACTAATAATTAATCTCAATTTCATCAGTATGAAAATGGCCAAGGCCTAAGTACTACTGACATACCAGACCCTATTGCAAAAACAACAATGTGGAAAGCATTATGATAATACTTCCCATGAATTCAGTTTTGTGGATATTATTTACTAGCTGTAGTATCCATCCATTATATGGGTGAAATAAAAACTTGTTTGTAACAAAAGACAGAAAATTGTGCTTCTGTTTTTTTTTTTGTTAATAAAAAAATTCATTAAAAGTGCAATAAAAATACATAAACGTATCAAAACTTAAAGAAAGACGAACTGTTTTCAAGAATTCTATCAATATAAAATTAGATGGGAGTCCAACCTCCCAACCCACCCCTCATGACTTTCCTCATGTCATCCTGAATCACTTTGTCAAGTTTGGTACTAATTGATCAAGAAATATGAAAATGTATAAGGAACAGATACACACATATTGATGTTTGTTTATATAGATTATGCCTTCTCATATCCATGTTGTCGGAACCTCGTGGGGTCCAGACTTTCTTCCATAAAAGTCTTACTTTCGTTAAATGGGGACTATAACTCCTCTGTTAGTGAGCAATGTTTACACCACTTTATACTGCAAGTTATTGGTTCTATCCTATATTCTTTATCTTGGACTAAGGACTAGCAGCCTCAGTAACTTCTTCTGAGCCTGCCTTATCTTTGGATAGCTTTGACCAGTTCTTCCTACAACCTACCTTTGCTTCTGGTTCTTCTATCCCTGACAAGGATCAGGTAACACCTACCTTTGTCCTTCAGTGCTGTGATGACTCAGGTATGTGACATTTGTTCTTCTATTCTAGTTGTTTCTGCTGATTCTTGGGTGAGCTTCTTGTATGCACCTCAAGTCATAAGGTCTTCCTCCATTTCATGATTATTACATTATTGTAGATTCTTTCCATCTGTGTTTCATATTGACTGTCAGTTGCCACATCCTTTCTGAACTGAAGACTCCTTCTTTGTGGCCTCTGGTTAGAATACTTCCTCTTTTCTAGTGATCTTCTCTCTTCAATTTGTTCCAGCTTGGGGATCCTCTCTCTTGAATCTGTTCCAGCTTGTGGATTCTCTCTTGAATCTGTTCCAGCTTGGGGATTCTCTCTCTTGAATCTGTTCTAACTTGGGGATCCTCTCTCTTGAATCTGTTCTAACTTGGGGATCCTCTCTCTTGAATCTGTTCTAGCTTGGGGATTTTCTTTTTTTCCTACTTTGGCTCTTTTTTTTTACCCTCATTTTGCTCAATTTCATCCTTTGTCTACTCACCTTCTTAGCTTTTTATCCTCATTACTTTTTTTTTCTTAGGTTCTGTATCTCTACCCCAACAGCTTTACTGAGGAAGGTTGCACTAACCATTTCTTCAGGCTGCCCTATTTTCTTCATCTGTCACCAAGTTTACATGTTTCTTTGTTTCTGTTATTTTATTGAGATGCCCTATTTTCTAGGATTAGACTTTCTCAGTTTTATCTCAGGGAACTCCATTTCACACCCTTTCTTCATGGAGATGTTTTACTGTAGAGTTCCTCATCCTGTGATCCCTTCTCTCCTGAGAGGCCAGCAGTTGTGGAGCTTGGTGATCAGTTGTTTCTAGAACCACTTCTCAGCTTTGGTCTTGTAGGAGCTTGGCTCTTACACTTTTTCCACCTGAGGACTCACGTTGTAAGAAACCCTTTGACCAAACAATTTTTTCCTCAGGAGCTTTTATTGTTTTCTTTTCTAGTGCTCCTACCTATCTGTTTTGAACTACGTCTGAGGGCTTTTACATGAAGAATGCACTCATTGAGTTTGCATTTCCACCACTGTATACATTTGGCATCTTCTAGCCATCCTGGGAGGCTTCATCTGTTATTACTTCTCTTTGAGAATCTGTTTGATTGGGTTGGTTGGTCAAGTGCCTAAGTCAGTTAAATTCCATTCAACATGCAATTCATTTGGTAGTATTAAACACCTCATTTTTTGGAAGAGATCAACCTTCTCCTTTACATTTTCTGAGATATGGATCTTCTGGTTTTCAAAGCTCTAACGTCTCCCATTTCCTTTGGAGTTGTCCTTTATGTTCCCTTCAGTGGAATCAGGTACATCAATGGAGTGTACCTTGTGATCCACTGTTTTTCCTTGTTTCTCTACCTTCGTATCGTTGCTTCTTGCTGTCATAGTGGCTCAAATATTTCCATGTAATTCTAAGCATCCATCTTCTTCCACATTATCCCTGTTCATAGATGCTTCTATCTGGCAGATGCAGTTTTTGATACCTTCATCATTTTCAGTATTTGTTCTTCTGTGGAGCTATCTTTCCACATCAATATCCTTGAGTTGTGAATGGGTCTGCCACATTCTTTTCTTTCAGCTGTTTTGAATTATTTTGACAACTCCACTTCCCTTTCTTACATCAACTGACATGGAGGCACTCAGTCTCGGAACTTGTGCTTTCTTGTTCTCAAGTTACACTTTTTGCCTTCCGTTTTTTTTAGCTTTGAATTTCATGACAGATCAGCTGTCTTACCTAGAATGTACCCTTCCAACAGAGTGATTCTTATATATCCTGGTGTTTCTGTGGATTGTTTGCCAATTTGAGAGTCTTGTTATTTATATGTTTATGATTACCAGGTATACCAAACTTGCCCGTTTTTGTTCTCCATTCCCAGAGTCCGTGGCTGTGGCTGTATTCCTTCTGTATGGGTTCATCTCTTTTTTTTCTTTTCCTTTTTTTTGTATACTTATCTTCCTTTTCAACTTCTTCTTAGATACTTTAATTCATAGCACAATTTGCCATGTTATTTGGCCTGCTCAATTGTGGTTTTCACTCCTGTGCCACTTATCAATCCTTTAGCCTTTTATCTTTTCCATCATAGCGGTTCCTTTTCACATTAGTCTCTGATGTCCATCTTTTGCCACAATGTTTTTCTTGACTCTTGCAATTCAGTTTTTTATCATAGGTTTTCTTTCTTGCTGTTGTTGGCCATCCATCCTTTTAGATGATTTCGTAATGCTGATCCATTTGTCACTTCCTTTCTTCAGGTCATCCAATTCTTCCTCATATCACACCCTTTTCTACATGGCTTTTCTGGTTACAGAACATCTTTATTGATGACCTTTCATCTTTTCCCTGGCCATTTTGCTTTTATTTCTAATCAGTTTTCCTCCTCTGTTTAGTTCTTAGGGTTCTTACATGTCCTCCATCCAAACCTTTGGCCACCTGTTCTTTGCACCACATTCCTGCTATTCAATACCTTTCTGTAGTACCACTTGTATTGGGCAAAGAGTATTCCTTGCAGGAGATCGATACAGTCTCCCACGGAGTGTCTTCCCCCTACTGGGTGATGCACTTCATGAGTTTTCCTTTTTGTTATCATATTCTGAGAAAGGAATGCATCATTTTAAGTTAATTGTTTATACCAGTCCTTTCACCATTTTCTCAGTGTGGAATTTTAGCTGTCTGTTCTGTGGAGAGGTCACTAGTGACCCTACTGTTATCATTTTCCTTACCTGAAAAAGTATTCTAGACAGATACTAACCTCTCAACATAACCACCTACTCTTCCTCCTACTTTCAGTGTGTCAAGAAGGAGCTTTTGGTGTAAACAAAGATTTCAAAGGGAGTACTGTGTATGGAGGATGTATCACCCTCTTACTGGTGGAGGGCTGTATTTAATGGAAGATGTATTACCCTCTTACTGGTGGATGGGCTGTAGTCTAATGGAGGATGTATCACCCTCTTACTGGTGGAAGACTGTATCTAATGAAGGATGTATCACCTTCTTACTGGTGGAGAGGCTGTTGTCTAATGGAGGATGTATCACTCTCTTACTGGTGAAGGGGCTGTAGTCTAATGGAAGATGTATCATCCTCTTACTGGTGGAGGGCTAGTCTAATGGAAGATGTATCACCCTCTTACTGGTGGAGGACTGTAGTCTAATGAAGGATGTATCACCCTCGTACTGGTGGAGGGACTGTAGTCTAATGAAGGATGTGTTACCCTCTTACTGGTGGATGGGCTGTATTTAATGGAAGATGTATTACCTTCTTACTGGTGGAGGAGCTGTAGTCTAATGGAGAATGTATCACCCTCTTATTGGTGGAGGGCTGTAGTCTAAAGCTGATTACACATCAGACTGGTTTAGTACATACCATTACATGTAGGGTATAATTTTTGGTTCAAATGCATAGCGAATGCACAAAACTTTCTGGAAGTGGTGCAAGATATTAGCTATCTGTTCTTCAGAGTGGTGATTATCTATTTGAAACACATTTTAAGTTAAGGAAAATGCTAAATTTTTGGCCATGAAATTGATATGGTAGAACTGCATCTCTTCAGACAAAATGCAACTCTACAAACCTGGAAAGGATTAAGTGAAAAATAAAATAAATAAACATGCACAAAATTGTGAAAACTTAAACTGTTTTATACCCTGGGTTTATGTTTAAAACAAAACATTTAGAATTTTAACATGGATTCTAGTATTGAACTTCAATCCATTCCTTTCATTTTTAGCCACTAAAATAAATCCACAACTAAAATTACACTTTATAGTTTCTGTAGTCTCTCAAATTGCTGTATGATTTAATCCTGCAGATCATATGTTGATTGTCAGATAGCCCATCGTAATAATCAAACAAAGCATTGGTTGGGAAATTCTTCAGATTTTTCAAAACTCTCAACATCTATAATTAGCAAACACAATGGTCGAAATGCTTCATGAAAAGCAAAGTTTTAGATTTGCAGCTTGAAATTGCTTAAACATGTAAAAGATTATATTGATAATAATGGCTGGAGACGGCTTGAATGGGTAATGAAGAAAAACTTTAATATAAGTTTAACATAACAGCAAATGTACAACGTTTCGACAAGGTTTTGTCATCATCAAGTATCTAAATGAGTTGTTTTGGTTTATGGCATGTTGTATATTGCCGTAATCATCTGATGATGACAAAACCTTTTCGAAACATTGTACATTTGCTGTTATGTTAAATTTATATTAAAGTTTTTCTTCATTACCCATTCAAGCCTTCTCCAGCCATTATTAGTCTCAAAGTGGGTTCCTCGTCATTGAATTATATTTATAATTGCAAAATAATCATTGATTTTGTTATTTTATCAATTATATAAATACTGTTATTGTAGAAACACCTGCTAACTAATGTAAGCAATTGTATAAATTTTAAATATAAGCTTGCGAAAATTTGGTAAATGGCTAAAGTTTACACAGAATTTAAATTTTTAGATGGTAGAAAGCTAGACTACTTTTATGTATTTAAAACTGTCAGGGAAGAAGTTTAGAAATATGTTTTTGAAAAATTGAGAAACATACCATCTTTATTTTTTAATCTGTGTTTTTCATAACATTTGTTTTTTACAGTTTTGTAAACTTGCTATAATTGTAGCATCCTGATTATCTTGTCATACAGTTCTTATTGCAAATAAATTGAATTAAATTAATCTGGTAGTAATTTGTTTAATTTTCTTTCCAGATCTAAGAAGTTCTTCTGATACTTGGAGTCAAAAGTAAGAGAGAGAGAGAGAGCTTTTTGTTGTTTTTTCTGTAAAACACTACTTCATATGGATTGTGTGTGTGTCTTTTGGAATATGTTAACAATTTCTCTCAGATTGTACGTGTAACATAACGGGATTTTCGTGGAGGCACACAGTGGGGCTGACATGGAGGACATGTAACATAATGGGGCTGACATGGAAGTATGTGTAACATAATGGGGTTGACATAGAAGTACATGTAACATAATGGGGCTGACATAGAAGTACATGTAACATAGTGGGGCTGACATAGAAGTACATGTAACATAAGTGGGCTGACATAGAAGTACATGTAACATAGTGGGGCTGATATGGAGGTACATGTAACATAGTGGGGCTGATATGGAGGTACATGTAACATAATAGAGCTGATATGGAGGTACATGTAACATAATGGGGCTGACATGGAGGTACATGTAACATAATGGAGCTGACATGGAGGTACATGTAACATAATGGAGCTGATATGGAGGTACACGTAACATAATGGAGCTGATATGGAGGTACACGTAACATAATGGAGCTGATATGGAGGTACATGTAACATATGGGGCTAATATGGAGGTACATGTAACATAATGGGGCTGATATGGAGGTACATGTAACATAATGGGGCTGATATGGAGGTACATGTAACATAATGGAGCTGATATGGAGGTACATGTAACATAATGGGGCTAATATGAAGGTACATGTAACATAATGGGGCTAATATGGAGGTACATGTAACATAATGGGGCTGATATGGAGGTACATGTAACATAATGGGGCTAATATGGGGGTACATGTAACATAATGGGGCTAATATGGGGGTACATGTAACATAATAGGAGGTGATATGGAGGTACATGTAACATAATGGGGCTGACATGGAGTACATAGTAACATAATGG